>NW_027362436.1:0-39396 GCF_039654945.1 Dendrobates tinctorius | reverse complement strand
ACACAATTCACCTCACTCCCTCACTTGTCTGAAGCTTAGAGCTTTGCAGACACACCCTAACTGGGAGGGGGAGGAGTCATGAGTTGTTGTTTCAGTGAAGAAGAAGGAAGTGAGCGCTCCTGGCAGCCATGATGACATGTGTTTCCTCTAGGAGCAAAGCAAAGAAGCATCAGGGAATCAGCCCCTAGGCCATCCATGCTTTCAGAGCAGGGTGGTAAGCTGAGAGACTGTGTGAGTTTATACAACCTACAGTGGAGTGTTTTCCCTGGGAATACAGCAGCAAACTAGGATAAGTGAAGGATTTTGCAAGAAGGAACTTCACACAGGATCCAAGCTACAAGTTGCCCGAAGAGGAAAACACAGTGAGTAGTGGCTATACTAGAAGTTCCAAACTCTGGGAAGCCTTGGTCCCTGAAGGGATTAGAATAGCAGGAAGCTTACACTGAGTCACAGCAGAGCGAAGGATAACTCCCATTCTCCAGAGCAGACTGTAACCTGGTGAGAGTTGTAATATCTCCTCTGAACTGCATCTGAACTACAGTAAATGATAAAGTGACTTTTCTTGTCTCCTACCTTATTACTCCGTGCCTTCTACTTCCATCACAATCTCTGGGGGTCTTCTCTGGTTGGAGAGGGTTTAACATCTGCACTGCCATCACCATCTACTCCCCCAGGGATCATCAGCAGTACCAGCTATACTACAGTTGAACACTACAACTGGCGTCACGAATCACTACATAAACTTTATTCCCATTCAATTCTACCCCTTTTACATGACCGCCTGGGGCCACGGACCGGGTCACTGCCACTGTGGCACATCCCTTTAAGACGACTGGCCCAGTACCGATTATCCCACGGACTCTGGGGCGCCACCTGCACAAAATCTCACGTAGGGGAGGTAAGTCACTTCAACAAGAGGGACCAGTCAAATACCAGAAGGTGGGGAAAAGAGAGAGAGTGCAGGAGAGCTGTAAATTCAGTGCTTGCTTGCTACTAATTCTTAAATGCCGAATTTAACTAAAACTTCCAAACAGTATTCTACAAGCAAGATAGGGATATAATAAGCATTAAAAGCGTCTTTACACTCATGCCATTAGTTAGGGATGCAATATTCTGATAACAGGTTCCCTTGAAAATACAAGTTAAAAAAAATAAAGTTAAGTTATTTTTATTAAAAAGAAACCACAGATTGCCTCCTTTATTTTATCCACGTTTGTTTCACTCTAAAATGCTGAGGAATTTCAGAGAAAATATACTTTAAGGGCTGGCCAGAGATCAGGCTCTAATATGACTAGTCCAAGAGACAGGTCCTGGTGGCTACTTACTGCCCCACTCCCAAATCTGGTGGTCCTTATTTTTTATTGTTTTGCTGCTTCAGGATCTGGAAGACTTGCCGTGGTAAATGGAACCATGAATTCTGCTGCCTACCAAAAAATACTGAAGGAGAATGTCCGGCCACCTGCTCGTGACCTCAAGATGAAGCGCACTTGGGTTATGCTGCAGGACAATGATCCAAAAAACAAACACACCAGTAAGACCACCTCTGAATGGCTTAAGAAACATAAAATTAAGACTTTGGAGTGGCCTAGTTAAAGTCATGACCTTAATCCAATTGAGATGCTGTGGCATGACATTAAAAAGGTGGTTCATGCTAGGAAACCCTCCAATGCAGCTGGATTACAACAGTTCTGCAAAGAAGAGTGGTCCAAAATGCCTCCAGAGCATTGTAAAAGACTCATGACCCGTTATTGCAAACGCTTGATTGCAGTTGTTGTTGCTAAGGGCGGCCCACCCAGTTATTAGGTTTAGGGGGCAATCACTTTTTCACACAGGGCCCTATAGGTTTGGATTTCTTTTTCCCTGAATAAAAAAGACCTCCATTTAAAAAGTGCATTTTGTGATTACTTGTGTTATCTTTATGTAATATTTAAATTTGTTTAGTGATCTGAAACATTTAAGTGTGACAAACATGCAAAAGAATAGGAAATGAGGAAGGGGGCGAACACTTTCACACAACTGTATAAACATTAGGGATTTCAATAAATAGAATAAAAGTTTTAATGAATCTTTTCCAACAATCCTGTATATCAATCGGCTACATTGATTTGCTCTACAACACGATGCCAGAATCTTGAAAAGGTTTTTAATGGTAACAAGTTCCCATTAATGTTTATTTGCAATATTGTGTCTTATCTGCTCTAACCCATTTTATACAAGCGTGGGAGTTTGGTAACTTACCATGGAGAACCATACATATGAGGTAAGTAATTGCATGTGGTTATCCTGAAAATAGAATACAATAAGTAAGAATAATCTAGGGTGGTTTACACTGACAGTAATATTAAATCTTCTATAATATACAGTAACTTTTTCTATCTTAAACAGTTTGTCCAAATTGCATATTTTATTTTATTAGAAGCGTTGTCTCAGGTGATCACAAGGTGCCCTATTGCTGGGAGTGATAGCTAGTGATCAATTGTAACGTGTGGGGTATCTAACAGAAGGTGAGCTATTCTTAGACAGCTCCTCCACAGGCAAAATTAAGCATTACAGGTGTCCATTAAAATTAACAAGCTGTGTGTGTAATGTAGAGGAATGCGAGTACCAACAAAGTAATCACTTCCTAATACGGCAAAAAGATTAAGGTTCTGAACAGGTGTTTACAAAACCAGACATCTCCTTTAATGCATCAAAGGGGCTATTTTACCTAAATATGTGATGGCCTTTTTACACAAGACAAATAAGGCTGTTAAACAGTTGATTATTGACTATATTCAAGATGATCAGTGACCATTTACTGGCATGTCTATATAGTCCAAAGACATAATATGTGCAATGAATGATTTTCAAGACGATCTTTCGGTGCCTATAAAATGTCATGTTATCGGCAGTAAAATTTCCTGCTTACACAGGGCGATGAGCTGCCGATAACCATGACTTTTTTTAAGCCGGCTTAATAATCATCCCACCCATTGAACAAGCATTTTGCTTTTTCCTCGGCTGCTTAGAAGGGCCATTAGTCAGGAGTGGACAATCCTACAAACACATCATTAGCTTGTCTAAATGAGCCATTAGAGTATATTGCTAGCACATGCTGTAACGTAGTGAATGTGTAAACCTAGAAGTGGGAAACGAAGCGCACAATTGGGTGGTACCCTATGGTGGGAGAGTAGGAGAGAGTGATAGTTACCGTTCACCTGATGGGGTTGAGATAGGCACAACTCCTATGTAGGCATGACAGAAAATAGCTGCTGCTGCGCCTTGACTGGTCGGTAAACATACTGAATAACAGAGGTCTAACAAGTGGACCCTCAAAGGAACCACAAAGCTAAACAAACGGAAAAGCACTTTTGAAAGGAGATTCATGGTAATGCTAGTGGTCGAACCCAAAAGTGTAATAACATGATTAAAGCGTTACTATTTTTACTATTGATCAGCATTTGTAAAGTTATGAATCTTTGTAATAAACTTCAGTTCTTTCCATCTTTAAAACCAGGCTGAAAGTGCTGTTTTGTCTGCGTAGTCTTTTCTGACTTAGTTGATTTGAACTGCAGGTCTAGCACAGAGCGTGATATTCCCTTCTCCCTTCCCTTATCCTCAGATACTATTCCCTGTCAGCAAAGGGGAGGCAAGCAGAAAACATGATTTTCGGAATACAGATATTTGCTAGACCTGCCATTTAAATCAAGTACTACAACAGAATGGACTAGGCAGACAAAACAGCACTTTCAGCTTGGTGATAAAGATAGAAGAAAGCAGATTAAGGTGATAAAGTATATTACAAAGATTCATAAATTTACATAAGCTGATCAATGATTAAATTAAACAAGTTTAGTTGCTCTCTTCTAACACCTCCTAAAGATATAAATTATTCAACTATTTTGTCTTTATCGCTACAAAAATTCTTACTTTTCCATAAAACATGTTATTGATTGTGAAGCACACCCATTAATCTACAGTATTTGGAGTAAAGTGCAAGAGCCATCAGATGCACAATCTTTAGAAAGCCTTCAGTAGGGCTGAAAATGTGGTTATCACAGTCCAGATGCTCCACGGTTGACTTACACTTCCTTGATAGACTACATATACCATGTGTATTTGAAACTTTTATGGCAAGGTTTAAAATGTGCTGGAGACTTACCTACCCACCAGATAGACATATATCAATGACCAACCAATGGCTTTAACTGACAAATAATTTTGTTCGATTCCCTCAAGAAAAGATCAAAAATAATGATCAAGAAAGATGGGGATAGGTGATTGCATTCAGTATACAAAAAACAGTAGCCTGGTAATTGGCACTCGCAGCATTGGGCACTCGAATTTGCCAATTTAAGAAGTGATTTAGACTAGCTCAGTGCATTATGAGCATATTTATGGGCCAATGCATCTATATGTAATAGTTGTGTGGACAATAAACTCATTTTGTATTTAATTAGATGTTTGTACTTTTTGGGTGGAGGCTTTATGAGGTTAGAAATCTGGAGGAGTTATTGTAAAGAGATGAACAAATGAGAAATTTCCACAGTTTGATGCCTAATAGAGTGTCGACAAGCAAGCACCACAATCTGCTGGTCAAATGTTGCAGGACAAGAAAAAGTAGCAAGAACTGCATCAGCAGGAAAGGTAAGATGTAGAACATGGTTTTTGAGGGAAAGAGATTAAAGGAAACACCAGGTCAGGTGACAATTGTGACACAGTTATTATTTATAAAAGGCCCATGAGGGCAGAGAAGGGGAGGAATCGGCGCCTGGACCTGTGACAGCACGGACCTGCAATGCAGCAGAGTTAGCTTATAAGCACCATTACAAGTAACCAGATCTGAGTAAAAAACCTAGAAACCAGATCTGAGCAAGAAACATATTAACCGGTTCTGACAAAGAATCAAGTAACCAGAACTGAGTGACCAGAACAGAGTAAAGAATCTAGTAGCCAGATCTGAGTGACCAGAACTGGAGACGAGAGACCAGAGCTGGGGAACCCATGCGGAGAGCCAGGGCAGAGAAAAATGATTAAGCCGCAGAAGAGGGACGTTTGTGTGAGCTATAACTGTCTGTGTAGATGTATGGAACAAAGGGGACTAGGAACGTGCTTCAGGGGACTACTGCAGCCAGCACAACAGGTGTACAAAGTGATTGATTTATGACGGACTTGTGGAATATCGTAGACTCCAGTTAGGGCCTGTATGACGATTTGTATTGCCTAAGAGAGAGACGGTGATGTGCACAATAGTATTGTGACGCCCTTTTGGTCTAGAAAAAACACACAAAAATTGAGCTTAGCTAAAGTTGGTATGCGTGCAGCATATAAACACACGTTCAATTTGGCCATTGAAAAAACCTACAAGAAGCAAAGTAAACAAAAACCCTGCTATAACTAAATAAGTAAAAAGCAAAAGTGTGTTTAAATAGCAGAGGGTTCTTAGTAATACAATTTTTGATTAAAAAAAGCATGAAAAGCCATCTCACCATCGCCAAGGTGACCCTGATCGAGGCAGTCCTACACTGTCTGACTTGCGGAATATCGTAGACTCCAGTTAGGGCCTGTATGACAATTTGTACTGCCTAAGAGAGAGACAGAGGGACGACGGTGATGGGCCCAATAGTATTGTGACGCCCTTTTGGTCTAGGCATTAGGTCAAAGACATGCCTGACGATAATAGTCGTTCACTTGTAACAACAGAACAGTAGTGTGCTAACAGAATTGCTGTATTCTCATCATATAATTTATTGTATTTCCATTCTTTGCTATACCCTTTGATATTGTGCCATTGGCACTACATACATCCATGTTATTCAAATATTTGTTTTGATTAAGTTACTACCGAGTCCTCATTCTTTGCGCTGTTGCATCCACGTTCCTGTTTACAGTATGTCTGGTCCACAAGATATGACACTGGCATCAGGGGCGGCCCCAATAGTGCAGCCACACACGAGCCCAAGAGGTAACAAGGATCATTTCCATCTCTTAGGATTCATTGCAATTACAGTATTTTCCACATACAAGAAAAAAAACTTGATTATTCTGATCAGACTCTTATCAAAGTGTGGTTGTACGTGGAGAGAAAAAAAAAAAAAAGTTTCTCCACCTTCTTCTTTCTTACAGTCCATGAAAATTTGACCGAACTCGGATGTCATCCAAGTCTTCTCCATTTTTCTTTTTACAGAACCATAAACTTGTATTGCCGATTTTGATCCGTCACTTGTATCAAAATTGAACATGTCTCCAATATTTTCCAAGGAGCACTTGGTCCAACAAAAAGAAAAAAGTCGGAAATATGCACAGCCTTATAGAATATCATAGGCAAAAATGTTATCTGTGAAAGCCACGGATGGGACTCATACGAGAAAATTTGATATGTAAACGAGCCCTTAAGCAGGTGGAATTTTGCATCATGGTGAGCTATTGGTCTGCAAAGGGTCCATCTGTGGTTCTTGCACAGGGACCCTCTTCTGTCTGTGTCTTTGACTGGCATGATACAGTGGAGCTCGTGCCGTTACACATTCTTCATAACTTTAATCTTCCCTGCCGACTCTTAGATGAAACTAGGCAATACTTCTACAGTTTTAGTTTCTTACAAATAGGTAAACTAACATGAATCATAACAAACCGAAAATAAACTTTTTTAAGCGGTGTAAAAATTAATGGCGTTATATAAGTGAGAAAGATAAATAAAATAAGTTAAAAGCTAAAGTACAGACCCATAAGAACTTACCAGTTTGACAATTGTGTATAGATACATTGTTATAGTCACGTTGGTGGTATCTTCCCATTTCAAAACTGGCCGCACATCTTTGCTCTGACTATCGAGTTTTAAGAACTGCACCAGATGGTTATAGCTGCAATCTTGACTGTAACATAAACCTTAGAAAAGAGCAGGACAAATAATAATTATTCCAATTTAATGTAAAAGTAAAATACATATCTGTCATCTAGAGTTGAGCGAAACGGGTCGAAAAAATTCAAAAGTCGCCGACTTTTGGCAAAGTCGGGTTTCATGAAACGAAACCCGACCCTAGGATGAGGTCGGCTACGAGGTCGGCGACTTACGTGCCAAAGTCGCGTTTCAAAAGTTTGTTTTGCGCTCTTTTTCAGCCAATCAGGATCCACGGACACTGTGGGCAACGTGATGACATAGGCACGGGTCACCACCATCTTTCAGAAGGGCATGCAAATGATTGGCTTGCTTTGGTGGGCGTCACAGGGGGTATAAAAGGGCGTGCACGCCGACCGCCATCTTACTTCTGCCGATCTTAGTATAGGGAGAGGTTGCTGCTGATTCTGTAGGGAGAGCGTTAGGCAGGGAAGAAGACAAAAAAACTGCTTCTGCTGCAAGCGATTTGGCCTGCACAACACACAAGTCACTGTGTGTGCAGTGCAAGGGGAGGCTATATTGTGGTGTATCAGTGGTGTTGGTTGTTGGGCTGCCTTTTAAGGCTTCCTGACACGCTGGCATTGCTGTTTACCCACTGCTCCGCAAACTGCTTTTTTAAAAGCAATCCAATCTCCCTTATCCTCTCGTCACTTTGGTCACAGGCAGCTGTGCCATCGAGCGTGTCACATAGCGCTCAGATATCAGTGGGCCGCACACAATCCACAAGTGTCCAGTGTCCAAAAGTGTACGCAGAGATTCAAAATCTCCATTATCCTCTCGTCACTTTGGTCACAGGCAGCTGTGCCATCGAGCGTGTCACATAGCGCTCAGATATCAGTGGGCCGCACACAATCCACAAGTGTCCAGTGTCCAAAAGTGTACGCAGAGATTCAAAATCTCCATTATCCTCTCGTCACTTTGGTCACAGGCAGCTGTGCCATCGAGCGTGTCACATAGCGCTCAGATATCAGTGGGCCGCACACAATCCACAAGTGTCCAGTGTCCAAAAGTGTACGCAGAGATTCAAAATCTCCATTATCCTCTCATCACTTTGGTCACAGGCAGCTGTGCCATCGAGCGTGTCACATAGCGCTCAGATATCAGTGGGCCGCACACAATCCACAAGTGTCCACTGTCCACAAGTGTACGCAGAGATTCAAAATCTCCATTATCCTCTCGTCACTTTGGTCACAGGCAGCTGTGCCATCGAGCGTGTCACATAGCGCTCAGATATCAGTGGGCCGCACACAATCCACAAGTGTCCAGTGTCCAAAAGTGTACGCAGAGATTCAAAATCTCCATTATCCTCTCGTCACTTTGGTCACAGGCAGCTGTGCCATCGAGCGTGTCACATAGCGCTCAGATATCAGTGGGCCGCACACAATCCACAAGTGTCCAGTGTCCAAAAGTGTACGCAGAGATTCAAAATCTCCATTATCCTCTCGTCACTTTGGTCACAGGCAGCTGTGCCGTCGAGCGTGTCACATAGCGCTCAGATATCAGTGGGCCGCACACAATCCACAAGTGTCCACTGTCCACAAGTGTACGCAGAGATTCAAAATCTCCATTATCCTCTCGTCACTTTGGTCACAGGCAGCTGTGCCATCGAGCGTGTCACATAGCGCTCAGATATCAGTGGGCCGCGCACAATCCACAAGTGTCCAGTGTCCAAAAGTGTACGCAGAGATTCAAAATCTCCATTATCCTCTCGTCACTTTGGTCACAGGCAGCTGTGCCATCGAGCGTGTCACATAGCGCTCAGATATCAGTGGGCCGCACACAATCCACAAGTGTTCACTGTCCACAAGTGTACGCAGAGATTCAAAATCTCCATTATCCTCTCGTCACTTTGGTCATAGGCAGCTGTGCCATCGAGCGTGTCACATAGCGCTCAGATATCAGTGGGCCGCACACAATCCACAAGTGTCCACTGTCCACAAGTGTGTGCAGAAATTCTAAAACTCCCCTGTCCTATAGACACCTTGTACCTTGTTTTACATTACTATATAGTTTGTTGGATTTTGTCTACATTTCTACCAAAAATGAGGAAGGCTGGTGGAAGAGGCCGTGGAATTGGGCGGGGGTTGGCAGCTGTTAATGATGGTGTTGGATCTGATGGTAGTGGCAAGAGCAAAATAGGACCGAATGCAGGAGGTGCTGACCCTGCGTCATCGTCTGGCTACATAAGGACTCGAACGCTTAGTTTTCTAGGAGTTGGCAAACCGCTTTTAAAGGCAGAGCATCAGGAAAAAGTTTTGTCTTACATTGCTGACTCAGCCTCCAGCTCTATCACCTCCTCTTCTTCAGTTGTAAAAAGTAAAAGCACTGAGTCGTCATTGGAGGCTCATGTTCATGAACCACACCTTTCCTTGTGTCCTTCACCCCAACCAAGATTGAAGGATGACGCAGGCCATACTACTGATTACTCCATGGAGCTGTTTTCACATACCATGCCTGGATTATCAAGTCAAATGGTGAATTACCCAGGCCAAGATGAATCTGACATGGAGTGCACTGATGCACAGTCGCTGATGGATGATTCTGCTGGTACATTCACTCAGAGCACTACATTGTCCTCGCAGTGTACAGAGCCAGATTTTGACCCTGATGAGACTCAGGTGCCCCTTCCCGCACACTATACCACCATACACGGTGACACAGAGAAAGGTGCACATGACATAGAAGAGGAGGTGATGGATGACCCAGTTGTTGACCCAGATTGGCATCCATTGGGGGAAGAGGGTGCTGCTTCCAATAGCTCAGATGAGGAGCATCCACAGCAGACATCGACATCGCAACAGCTGTTATCTAGCAGAAAAAAGGGGGGAGTGGAGAACCACTCAGAAACGACCACAGATCCGATATAAAATTATATATCTTTATTGGGACATACAAACAGATCCTAGACAAACAGTGCTAAAGTGCCCAGAATTAATCCACGCACCATGGAAAACACGGCAGACCTCCCTAGAGCATAGAGATGATGTAGTCCAACAAGGACATAGAACTCTCCTCATCAAAATAAATGTACCATAGGGACACTATACTCCCTATAACTGATTCATTAATCAACCAGTCCTAGTAACATAATATATACACATATCTATATAAAGTCAATAAATAAATGTAAACAAATATACATGTGTATATACATAGACGCTGAATAAGACAATGGTATAACATGAACATGTTGTCAAAAAGGCCGCTATAATAGTGGCTAAAGGATATCACTATCAACATATAACACCAAATGGTGGTGTAACATCCTCATTATAACCATTACATATATTATATAATACCGATAAGCCTTAATAGGGAGATACAAAAAACGTTTGAGAAAAAATCTCTCAAACCCTCACCCTCTATAACCATGATGTGATGACAATTGCTACCATACTCAAAATGAAAGGCAGCAATAAAATCGGTAATTATTACCAAAATGAACGATAGTAGGTGAGGAGTCTCAGGGGAGACCGCACGCAGGCCCGGAGCACTCCAAAGACAGGTTCCAAACATCAAAAGAGTTGCTGGACAGCTTGTCCAGAGGGTCAAAAGATCACAGCGTGCTAGGCCGCAAAATGTCTGCCAAAGTAGGAAGAGTGCAGTGTGGCACTTTTTTGAACAAAATCCTCATGATCAGGCCAAGGTTATCTGTAAGAAGTGCGCAAAGACCTTTAGCCGAGGGAAAAATCTGAAAAATTTGAATACCAGTTGCATGCTTAGACATTTAACCAGCATGCACTTGCAAGCGTGGACACAACACCAAACCTCAAGTGCCACATGTGCAACTGATCACAACGAAGGTAGTCAGCAACGCTACATTGTTTCCCCCACTGTAAGCCCACCGGTTAGCACAGCAGCAAATGTTGAGGTGTCGTTGCAAGGCCACAGCAGTCAGGGAATCCCACTGTTATATCAACGAAAGACTGATTCTAGGCCATCAGAAAGAACACCAACTCCATCACCATCATCAACCCTCTCTCAGTCCGCCCTGTCCACCGCTACTTCCACCATATGCAGCTCTCAAGTCCAGCTCACCCTCCCAGACACTATGAGTAGGTCAAGAAAGTACTCAGTCTCTCATCCGCGTACACTGGGTTTGAACGCCCACATTGCCAAACTAATCTCGTTTGAGATGATGCCCTTTCGGTTGGTGGAAAGCACAGCTTTCCGCGAACTCATGGCCTATGCAGTACCACGCTATGACCTACCCAGTCGCCACTTCTTCTCTCGCAAAGCCATCCCAGCCCTCCACCATCATGTGAAAGACCGCATTGTCCATGCACTCAAGCAGTCAGTGAGCGGAAAGGTGCACCTCACAACTGATGCATGGTCCAGTCGGCATGGCCAGGGCCGTTACATGTCCATCACTGCGCACTGGGTTAATGTGGTGGATGACAGCGGTGGAGGGACAGTGCTGCCTAGCCCACGGTATAGGAAACAGTTGGCTGTAGGCGTTCGACCCTCCTCCTCCTCCTCCAGAAGCGACAGCTCGTCCACAGAGCGCAGTCGTACGAGCACTCCATCTGCAGCTGCCACTGTTGCACACGATGTGTCCCCCTATCGAGCAGCTAGTGGAAAGCGTCAGCAGGCTGTGTTGCAGATGATGTGTTTGGGCGACAGACACACCGCCGAGGTGCTGGTCGAGTACTTGAAGCGACAAACTGAGTCATGGCTGGGCAGTGTACATCTTGAGGCAGGCAAGGTAGTTAGTGATAACGGCCGTAATTTTGTGGCAGCCACAGCCCTTTCAAAACTCAGCCACATACCTTGCTTGGCTCACACCTTGAACCTGGTGGTGCAGTGCTTCCTCAAAAATTATCCGGAGTTAACAGCCCTGCTCCAGAAGGTGCGAAGACTGTGCGCGCACATCCGCCGGTCGCCTGTACACTCCGTTCATATGCAGAAGCTGCAGCGATTGCTCCACCTTCCCAACCACCGCCTCATTATCGACATTGCAACAAGGTGGAACTCCACCCTGCACATGGTGGAGCGGCTGTGCGAGCAGAGGCAGGCCATAATGCATTTGTGGGAGGATACACGGCCAGGCACTTTGAGAGCAGACATGGAGTTGACAGGCGTGCAGTGGTCGAAGCTGAAAGACCTTTGTAAAGTCCTTCAGTGTTTTGAGGAATGCACACGGCTGGTAAGCGCAGACGACGCCATCCTAAGCATGAGCATCCCACTTATGCGTCTGCTCATGCAAACTTTGACGCACCTTAAGGAGCAGGCGTCTGCAGCCAATGTTGATGAGGAGGAAGAGGAGGAGGGAATCCTTGATGACATTCAGCCATTGTCTGCTCAGGGACCTCTCCTGGACGAGGTGGAGGAAGAAGAGGAGGAGGAGGAGGAGGAGGATGATGGGGATGATTACTTAGGGGAGGAGGATGCATCTCGTGGGGCAAGTGAAAATGTTGGCGTGGCAAGGTCTGGTACAGGGTTTGTGCGTGACTGGAGGGATGTGGATTTGCCAGAAAGTGCTCCTCCACCCAGCACTCGCAGTGCATCATTGACACCGGGAACATTGGCCCACATGTCAGATTATGCCTTGCGGATCCTAAAAAGGGACCCCCGCATTGCCAAAATGATGAACGATGACGACTACTGGTTGGCCAGCATCCTGGATCCACGCTATAAAGGCAAATTACAAAACATCATGCCACAGGAGAACCTTGACCTAATATTGGCTAATAAACAAGCAACTCTGGTAAATCGGTTGCTTGAGGCATTCCCAGCACACAGCAGCGGTGATGGTTCTCACACGAGCCGTACGGGCCGGGGGCAGCTTGGCAGAGGTATTCGTGGTGCACACAGCAGAAGTGGCGTTGGAGACAGGGGTTTCATGACAATGTTGTGGACTGATTTTTCAAATACCGCTCACACAACTGGTAATACTGCATCGATGGAAAGTGACAGGAGACAGCAGTTGTCAACTATGGTTACAAACTACTTTTCCTCCCATATCGATGTTCTCCCACACAGGTCATTCCCCTTTGACTATTGGGCCGCTAAACTGGACACCTGGCCTGAATTGGCCCAATATGCCTTACAGGAGCTCGCTTGCCCAGCTGCAAGTGTGCTATCGGAAAGAGTCTTCAGTGCAGCTGGATCAATCCTGACAGAAAAAAGGACCCGTCTGTCAACCCAAAATGTGGATGATCTAACCTTCATTAAAATGAACCACGCATGGGTTTCCAAGGATTTTGTCCCACCTTCCCCTGATGACACATAGGGTGACAGAAAAATGGCTTGCTTTGGTCCACCTCTTCCTGGTACTTCACCTATTTCGCCTTTTGCATCAGTTGAATGTCCAACATCAACATATGCCACTTTCTAAAACTCCCTAACTGTGCTGCCTCCCCCCCCATGGCCGGGGTCACCACCTAGCGCACGACACCGTGCGAGTGCCGTTGCCCTGGACAGGTGGGTAGGCCGACTCTTGGGCGCGGGCACTGGCACAGGGTCCCTCATAGTGCAATCAAGTGTCTCTGACGGTGGTGGTGCACACCCGCCGTCAGACACACCGCTGTACTATGAGGGGCCCAGTGCCAGTACCGACGCCCACGAGTGGGCCCCCCTTGCTTGGCCAGGGCCCCAGCATTTGCAATCTTTACCTCTCCCTGCTCCTCCGCTGTGTAATCTGGGCCGTCAAATCCATACTGTGCCTGACACCGTCTGAGCCTGCCTCCTGAGACATATATTTTGAATGTGTACGCTATCCATACATGTTATCCGTGGATACGGTACCCTTTCTAACCTTTGTGCAATGACGTGCAATCCATACTGGGCCTAACACCGTCTGAGCCTGCCTCATGCTGTATAGACATATATTTTGAATGTGTACGTTATCCATACATGTTATCCGGGGATACGGTACCCCTTCTAACCTTTGTGCAATGACGTGCAATCCATCCTGGGCCTAACACCGTCTGAGCCTGCCTCATGCTGTATAGACATATATTTTGAATGTGTACGCTATCCATACATGTTATCCGGGGATACGGTACCCCTTCTAACCTTTGTGCAATGACGTGCAATCCATACTGGGCCTAACACCGTCTGAGCCTGCCTCATGCTGTATAGACATATATTTTGAATGTGTACGCTATCCATACATGTTATCCGGGGATACGGTACCCCTTCTAACCTTTGTGCAATGACGTGCAATCCATACTGGGCCTAACACCGTCTGAGGCTGCCTCATGCTGTATAGACATATATTTTGAATGTGTACGCTATCCATACATGTTATCCGGGGATACGGTACCCCTTCTAACCTTTGTGCAATGACGTGCAATCCATACTGGGCCTAACACCGTCTGAGCCTGCCTCATGCTGTATAGACATATATTTTGAATGTGTACGCTATCCATACATGTTATCCGGGGATACGGTACCCCTTCTAACCTTTGTGCAATGACATGCAATCCATACTGGGCCTAACACCGTCTGAGCCTGCCTCATGCTGTATAGACATATATTTTGAATGTGTACGCTATCCATACATGTTATCCGGGGATACGGTACCCCTTCTAACCTTTGTGCAATGACGTGCAATCCATACTGGGCCTAACACCGTCTGAGCCTGCCTCATGCTGTATAGACATATATTTTGAATGTGTACGCTATCCATACATGTTATCCGGGGATACGGTACCCCTTCTAACCTTTGTGCAATGACGTGCAATCCATACTGGGCCTAACACCGTCTGAGCCTGCCTCATGCTGTATAGACATATATTTTGAATGTGTACGCTATCCATACATGTTATCCGGGGATACGGTACCCCTTCTAACCTTTGTGCAATGACGTGCAATCCATACTGGGCCTAACACCGTCTGAGCCTGCCTCATGCTGTATAGACATATATTTTGAATGTGTACGCTATCCATACATGTTATCCAGGGATACGGTACCCCTTCTAACCTTTGTGCAATGACGTGCAATCCATACTGGGCCTAACACCGTCTGAGCCTGCCTCATGCTGTATAGACATATATTTTGAATGTGTACGCTATCCATACATGTTATCCGGGGATACGGTACCCCTTCTAACCTTTGTGCAATGACGTGCAATCCATCCTGGGCCTAACACCGTCTGAGCCTGCCTCATGCTGTATAGACATATATTTTGAATGTGTACGCTATCCATACATGTTATCCGGGGATACGGTACCCCTTCTAACCTTTGTGCAATGACGTGCAATCCATACTGGGCCTAACACCGTCTGAGCCTGCCTCATGCTGTATAGACATATATTTTGAATGTGTACGCTATCCATACATGTTATCCGGGGATACGGTACCCCTTCTAACCTTTGTGCAATGACGTGCAATCCATACTGGGCCTAACACCGTCTGAGCCTGCCTCATGCTGTATAGACATATATTTTGAATGTGTACGCTATCCATACATGTTATCCGGGGATACGGTACCCCTTCTAACCTTTGTGCAATGACGTGCAATCCATACTGGGCCTAACACCGTCTGAGCCTGCCTCATGCTGTATAGACATATATTTTGAATGTGTACGCTATCCATACATGTTATCCGGGGATACGGTACCCCTTCTAACCTTTGTGCAATGACGTGTCAATCCATACTGGGCCTAACACCGTCTGAGCCTGCCTCATGCTGTATAGACATATATTTTGAATGTGTACGCTATCCATACATGTTATCCGGGGATACGGTACCCCTTCTAACCTTTGTGCAATGACGTGCAATCCATACTGGGCCTAACACCGTCTGAGCCTGCCTCATGCTGTATAGACATATATTTTCGAATGTGTACGCTATCCATACATGTTATCCGGGGATACGGTACCCCTTCTAACCTTTGTGCAATGACGTGCAATCCATACTGGGCCTAACACCGTCTGAGCCTGCCTCATGCTGTATAGACATATATTTTGAATGTGTACGCTATCATACATGTTATCCGGGGATACGGTACCCCTTCTAACCTTTGTGCAATGACGTGCAATCCATACTGGGCCTAACACCGTCTGAGCCTGCCTCATGCTGTATAGACATATATTTTGAATGTGTACGCTATCCATACATGTTATCCGGGGATACGGTACCCCTTCTAACCTTTGTGCAATGACGTGCAATCCATACTGGGCCTAACACCGTCTGAGCCTGCCTCATGCTGTATAGACATATATTTTGAATGTGTACGCTATCCATACATGTTATCCGGGGATACGGTACCCCTTCTAACCTTTGTGCAATGACGTGCAATCCATACTGGGCCTAACACCATCTGAGCCTGCCTCATGCTGTATAGACATATATTTTGAATGTGTACGCTATCCATACATGTTATCCGGGGATACGGTACCCCTTCTAACCTTTGTGCAATGACGTGCAATCCATACTGGGCCTAACACCGTCTGAGCCTGCCTCATGCTGTATAGACATATATTTTGAATGTGTACGCTATCCATACATGTTATCCGGGGATACGGTACCCCTTCTAACCTTTGTGCAATGACGTGCAATCCATACTGGGCCTAACACCGTCTGAGCCTGCCTCATGCTGTATAGACATATATTTTGAATGTGTACGCTATCCATACATGTTATCCGGGGATACGGTACCCCTTCTAACCTTTGTGCAATGACGTGCAATCCATTCTGGGCCTAACACCGTCTGAGCCTGCCTCATGCTGTATAGACATATATTTTGAATGTGTACGCTATCCATACATGTTATCCGGGGATACGGTACCCCTTCTAACCTTTGTGCAATGACGTGCAATCCATACTGGGCCTAACACCGTCTGAGCCTGCCTCATGCTGTATAGACATATATTTTGAATGTGTACACTATCCATACATGTTATCCGGGGATACGGTACCCCTTCTAACCTTTGTGCAATGACGTGCAATCCATACTGGGCCTAACACCGTCTGAGCCTGCCTCATGCTGTATAGACATATATTTTGAATGTGTACGTTATCCATACATGTTATCCGGGGATACGGTACCCCTTCTAACCTTTGTGCAATGACGTGCAATCCATACTGGGCCTAACACCGTCTGAGCCTGCCTCATGCTGTATAGACATATATTTTGAATGTGTACGCTATCCATACATGTTATCCAGGGATACGGTACCCTTTCTAACCTTTGTGCAATCACGTGCAATCCATACTGGGCGTGAGAACGGCTGGCGAGCTTTTAAGCAAGCTACAGCACCTGTCCAGACAAGTACAGGGATTCCCTAGCGAGGAGACTTATTTGATTGTTTTCTATGTTGGGACAGCAATTTTTGGGGAGCACTATACTCTGGAGAATGATAGATGGGGCCCACCATACACTGGAACATTCCAAAGGTGGACATCAGACACTGGAGCAGCATTTACAGGGCCCATTATACACTAGAGCAGTAGAAATGGGGCCCATTATGTTTGGAGCATTATTTGGGCCCATAAGACAGTGGAGCTTCATCCATGGGGACCAACATATACTGTAGCATTATGTGGAGCTCATCATATACTGTTTCAAACATTATATGGGACCAATGATTTTGTATGGAGAAATAGATGGGCCTCGTCATGAGATGTAAAAAGTGAGGTATTTTTCATTGTACTATACCGCTATTTCTCTGCCGTATCAGAGCATGATGAGTTGTGGTATGTGTTAAAGGGGCGCTCTTTCGCCC
Source organism: Dendrobates tinctorius (assembly GCF_039654945.1). Lineage (NCBI taxonomy): Eukaryota > Metazoa > Chordata > Amphibia > Anura > Dendrobatidae > Dendrobates > Dendrobates tinctorius. Next base: position 21,847 of record NW_027362436.1, on the reverse strand, counting down.
AGGGCACATGAAAACCTGCAGCCAGCCCTCCCCCCCCACAAATTTAGCCAAATAACCCCCATTTTTCAGTGCGTAACTTGTATTATGAAGTTAATTAAGGTTGACAAGCTTAAGTAAGAAGAATTGATGCTTTTGGCATTCAAATGGGCACTGTAGGTGTGTTTCCTGTCCTCCTCTCACTGCCGACTTTTATTCCCCATTGACTTACATTGGGTTTCGTGTTTCGGGATGACCCCGACTTTTCCCTATAATCGGACGATCTTGCTCGACCCGACTTTTGGAAAAGTTGGGTTTCACGAAACGAAACGCGACCCTAAAAAAGCAAAAGTCGCTCAACTCTAGTTTTTACCACATAAATAAAAAAGAACCTAGACATGTTTGATGTTTATGAACTCATAATGACATGGAGAATCATAATGTCAGGTCAGTTTTAGCATTTAGTGAACATGGTAATAAAAACAAAAAACAAATGTAGAATTGCATTTTTTTAAAATTTCACTGCACTTGGAATTTTTGCGCCATCTTCCAGTACGTGATATGTTAAATCCAATCATGTCATTCTAAAGTACAACTTTTCCTGCAAAAAGCAATGGCCATTTTCACCAAAAAATAAAAAAGTTATGGCTCTGAGAAGGGAGGCGAATTACAAAAATGCAAAAGCAAAAATACCTCCTGCCGTTAAGGGGTTAAAGAAATTAGAGAGATTAATCTAAAGAAAATGAAAGTGAGGAAAATAACTCAAGAACAGCAAAAAGTAGAGAACATGGACAGTATGTACAGTTGTGGCCAAAAGTATTGCCACCCCTGCAGTTCTGTCAGATAATACTCAGTTTCTTCCTGAAAATGATTGCAAACACAAATTCTTATTAGGCTGATACTTTTGTCTGGCCCATTTTTGGAGTTTTGTGTGAAATGATCATTGTTTTGCTTTTTGCTTCATTCTCTTTTGTGTTTTTTCATTTAAGACAAATTAAATGAAGATAATAATACCAAAGAATTTGTGTTTGCAATCATTTTCAGGAAGAAACTGAGTATTATCTGACAGAATTGCAGAGGTGTCAATACTTTTGTCCACAACTGTATGTCATTTCATCATTTGAAATTAATAGAAACTATTGGGAACAGGCACAGCAGTCACCAACCCCTTTCCGATATCTGGCATAATAATACACCGATGTCAGACACCCTATCTTTGATGTGGGCTCTGGCGGTGAGCCCACATCTTTTCCTACACGTCAGCTGTTTTGAACAGCTGATATGTGCCGCTAACAGCCACGGGAGGAATCGCGATCCTTCTGAGGCTGTTAACCCGTTAAATGCCGCTGTCAAACTCTTTCAGCTGCATTTAACGAGCACTTCCGGACATTAGGATCGCGGGTCACCAATGGATCGGCATGACAACCAGAAGTCTCCTGCAGAACTCTTTGGTGGTTACTGCTGGATTGCTATGAGCGCCGCCTTGTGGTCGGCACTCATAGCAAGTCAGCAATTCTGCTACATAAAGGCGATCTGATCATCACCCCTATTCACCCCATTCAAAACAATAACAAAATCAAACATACACATATTTGGTATTGCCGCTTTCACTAATCACCCGATCTATCAATAAAAAAAGGATTAACCTGATTAACCTGAAAAAGTCAAAATGCCAGAATTACGGTTTTTTTGGTCACATGACATTGCAATAAAATGCAATAATTGGCAATCAAAAGGTCGTATCTGCTTCAAAATTGTATCATTAAAAACGTCAGCTTGTCTCGCAAAAAATAAGCCCTTACCCAATCAGAGATCATGAAAAATGGAGACACTACTTGTATTGGAAAATGGCACATTTATTTATTTTTATAACAAAGTTTGGAATTTTGTTTCACCACTTGGATAAAAAACCTATACATGTTTGGTGTCTATGAACTCATAATAACCTTGAGAATCATAATAGCTGGTCAGTTTTATCATTTAGTGAACACAGTAAAAAAGCAAAACAAAAAACCAGTGTGGGATTGCACTTTTTTTGCAACTTCACCGCATTTGGAGGTTTTTTTACTGCTTTCCAGCACACAATATGATAAAACCAATGGAGTGCTTCAAAAGCACAACTCATTCCACAAAAAGAAAGCCCTCACATGGCCATATTGCGTTATGGCTCTGGGAAGAAGGGGAGCAAAAAAAGAAAACGCAAAAACGAAATATCTTCATTCATAAAGGGGTTAAATGATCATTTGATGTATCTGGCTACTCAGTATTTTGGAAAAAAGGTGGTATCTGTGAAAGAATGAGTCTTTCTTTTAAACTTTGAATAGATCCAAGAGTGTGTATTTGAGTCCCTGATAGCGATTGGTATGCTTTGTATTTTATTCTAAGCTTGCAAATTACTTGCTTCACATCGGGTAGATTCCAGTTTCCCTAGTACTGTAGAATTAATAAATAAAATAAATAAAAAAAAAACTGATTAGCGAAATTCTTCTAATCTCTATATAGAAACAGGAAGTCTTTTTTTCCTGCATGATTCATCTCTGCAAAAGTTCCTGGCAGGTAGCAGGAGTGGAACAACTGGGTCAGGAATTGAAGAGTGGGATGACTCATTCAGGGAAAAGAGACTTCCTGTTTCTACATAGAGAGGTGAAAAGAGAAGAATTAATTAGGTAGAAAGGTGAAATCAGCAATTGTAAGTACACAGCTCCATTTAATATGGCTGCAATATATTAAGAGGATAAAAATGTTGATGTGAGTGCTTCTTTAACAATAAAGAAATAAACTAATAAGCATATTTGGTATTAACAGGTCCATAAAAGTCAGGAATATCAAAATATAAAATGAATAGCAGCGGAGAGATTTAAAAAATTAAAAAGTCTGAATTGTTGGGAGTTTTTTTTATCATTGGACCTTCCTAAAACGTATAACAAAAATTCAACAAATGTTTGCAGTTACATCAAAGTCTTATCAAGAACTCCAATAACCAATCTGATTTAAGTTTATATATTTCAGGTTTTTTTTTCACATATTTGCAAATAAAAGAGAAACAAAAGTAAAGCAAGTCTAAACACATGGCAGGTTTCTTTTTCCTACACAAAATATATATTCCCTATATAAAAAACAAACTCATTGCTGGTTTAATTTATTGAGAGTACGGCTTCCGAATTACTGTTGCCAACACATCTGTGGTTCCATTTTTCCTTATGACATTGTCTCACAGGTGGACCACAATCTGTCTCTAGACTAAACATATTTTGTCTGATTATTCTGCAATGTAAACTCATTTTTTCTGGAAGCCAGGACTGGCATATAAGAATTTTCTACTCCAGCCAGTGATGCCTAAAGGTGTTTATATAGAGACAGGTGTAAGGGAAATTGAGACACTAAAATTGTTTTGAAATAATCATGCCATCTCCATGGCAAACTATCTAAAAGAAGAACACATGGACTGGCAGATGTTACAGGCATTGTAGTAGTTCACACAATGCATTCAGAAGGGAAAACTTGTGGTTTTCCATATCATTGCACACTTTGAATGTTCTTAATAACTGACATAAGCAAAAACCTAACAAATGTTCATCATTTAATATAAAACTATGAATATTTCCAAGATCACTTTTTAAAACTAGAAAGGATCATTGTTTTTCAGATTTTTCTTTATTTTTATTTTTATTAATGTCAGATAAATTTGTTTCATTATTATTAATCTATTTACATATTTCACATCATGCTGCTCTCAGATGGGATGTCAAAAACTTGTGATAGATTTTTATATATGCTATGTATGTAATGTGTATTTACATACGTAAAAAAATACAAGTGTTATAAACAAAAAGTGAAATACTGGTAGAGAGGGAAAGACCTTGCCCTCACGGGCTTACAAGGTATTGAGGATAGAAAAAGACTTAATCAATTGTTTCCAAATTTCAGTAAGAGTCTCTTTTGTGTTGGTAGATAGGGATGAGCGGACCCATGGAAGTTGGGATTCTGGTACCAGAACTGTACCCGAACGTGAATCAGAACCCGAAACCCATTGAAAACAATGGGAACCTGAATTCCTGAGCAGGAAAATATTCTCTCTCTTCTCCCGGACTTTCCCCGACACTCCGAACATTGCAACAGACTTTTGGGAGAATTCTGCATTTGGCATTTAGCACCGTACACTAACTGTCCGATATGAAACCCGAACTTGCGGGTTCGCTCAACTCTATTGGTGGACAAGAATCTTAGTTCAGATGAAAGAAAAGGGCACTTTTTGTAAGCATCAATTGCTCCAAAAAGAAGATAATTCTTCCTTTCAGTTAGAGGTGTACCAAAAAGTTAAAAATTGAGTTTCCTCAGGGAAACTTTTTATAATATATGTAGTAAGTGCACAAATAGGAAATAAAACATCTTTAACTTTGATCTTTGAGTAATGTTATGTGGAGATCAGGATTCTAGAAGTCTTACTCTTCTTTTTTAAAATATTTACCTAACCTTTAGCTTCCATTTATTAACCCCCGGAACTTTTTTCAGTTTTGCGTTTTCGTTTTTCACTACCCTCCTTCCCAGAGCCATAACTTTTTTATTTTTCCATCAATATGGCCACATCAGGGCTTGTTTTTTTTGTTGGACAAGTTGTACTTTAGAATGACACCATTGGTTTTACCATGTCATGTACTAGAAATTGGGAAAAAAATTCCAAGTGTGATGAAATTGCAAAAAAGTGCAATCCCACATTTGTTTGTTGTTTGGCTTTTTTGCTAGGTTCACTAAGTGCAAAAACTGACCTGTTATTATGATTCTCCAGGTCATTTCGAGTTCATAGACACCAAAGTTGTCGAAGTTCTTTTTTATCTAAGTGGTGAAAAAAAATTCCAAGATTTGCTAAAAAAAAATTGCGCCATTTTCCGAGAGCAGTAGCATCTACATTTTTCTAAGTGTACTCTAGACCTGATATTTCCTAAAAAGTAAATTCCCTCCCGATGTGTTTCTCAAGGAGTTTGTATGTTCTCCCTGTGTTTGTGTGGGTTTGTTCCGGGTTCTCTGGTTTCCTCCCACACTCTAAAGACATACTGATAGGGAATTTAGATTGTGAGCCCCATCGGGGACAGAGCTGATAATGTCTGTAAAGCGCTGTGGAATTAATGACGCTATATAAATGAGTAAAATAAAATAAATAAATAAATTATGAGGAGTCATCAGGGGAAAGTACATGCTATTAGTGCTCTATAATAAATTGAGACAACTGATCTTTTTTTAGGGACTAGGAAATTAGCCCAGGCGAAGTGTATTTTAGTCCTCTGTCCTTGTACAGTAGTCCTTTGAAAAGATGTACATGCAAATAATTATAAATTCCTGTACTTTCCCCAATGATGTCTAATGGGTCCTCTTTGAAGGTCTAATCTCCCCTCAGCCAACCATAGCAGAAAGGAGAATAAATTTGTCAAGTGTCAACCACTGTTGGCTGTCTTTGTAGCTTCACCTCCATCATGAATGGTTGACACTAGAGATAGTCGAACCTTTTCAAATTCAAATTCCTCAGGTTCCTCCAATTTTTACCAACAATTTGAATTGTTGGTAGTTTGATAATGCTGAAATTATGTGGCGAACAACTTTGAGGTTTTCCTTGTAGGGTATGCTGTTTATTTTAATGTGTTTAGGTGGTCCTAGTAAATTGAAAGTGAGATGCATGAGATGGGCAAAGGTCTGGCATAGGAGAATCTGTAAAAGTCAGGAAGTTTTTTTTATGGACATGTGAATCCTGTGTCTATTCACCACAGTCATTATGTAAAATGGTGGACTATTTATATAATGTAAAAGTAGCTGTAATAGGAATGTTAAATGAGATATAGGCACCGATAAAATGGGTGACATAGACTACTCTGGAAGCAGAAAGCACGATGTTGAGTGGATTGGATTATGTGATGATTGTTTTTTAGATAAAGAGACTGCCTTACAGCTGCAAGGTATGTTGGGGAAGTCCATGCAGCAGTCTGTAAAAGAAACAGCCTGCAACAAAGTAAAAAAATAAGAACCATTTTTGAATTAATCAAGCAAATCAAAATTCTAAATATTAAATTTAGATGGGATCTTCAGATTTCAGTAAATTCACATCAAATGCATTTGATCTTCTCCAGTTGACACCATATGAGCTGCTATCGGGTTTGAGAAATGGCATATCACACCATGTTTCTCATATGACCCTGGAATTCACTGGACAAAGACTGAAGATACTTTCTTTTTAAGGAAAAGTTTCCTAAATGTCCTCATTGCATGTCCCTTGAGTACTACTTAACAGTATTTACATTGTGAGAATGTTTATTAAGTAAAGATGAGCAAATGTTTTCGTTGGATCGAATTATTGTCAAATTTGATTTTACAAAACCTAAACATTTTGCAATTTGATCTGCATAAATTCAGCAAAATGGCAATCAAGTGTTTGGCCTTTGGCTGAATTATAGAAGACTGGCTAACATGTAAAATTAAAAAATAATGCCCGCCGTCCCAGCAACCTGCAGTCTGGTCCTACATGCTTCTCCTTTTTTATTTCCCCTATCACATCCAACCTTTCTGGCTTGGCTTGCTTCACAGGCTCAGATGCCTCTGTGTGATATCACATCGCATGTTGTGATGTCCCATGAGACACTGACTATACGTGGAATGACGCATGTTGCAACATTGTGAAGTTATACTGTGAGTGTGACAGCACAGTGTGCAGTGATATCTAATTGAGGCAAAAAAAAGAGAGATGGGCACGATGGGGAAGGTGAAAAGTATAGGTGCAGATGACCATATGGGCAGTCTGTGTGGACAGCATGACAAGTGAGCAGTGGGTGAGTAGTACGGTATTTATTCATTTTTTCTTTTTATTCTACACTAGCTGAAGAGCCTGGCACTGCCCGGGCATAGTAACTAACTACGGTTAGTTATAACAAATTATAATGATTATATCTATATATATATAAAGCTGAGTGTATAGCCCCACCCTCTCCTCATAGCCACATTCACTATAATATCCCACATCATCCCGTCAGCCAGAGATACCGGACTACTACCCCTAATATTCCACATCATCCCGTCAGCCAGAACCACCGGACTACTACCCCTAATGTCCCACATCATCCAGACAGAGCCACCGGACTACTACCCCTAATATCCCACATCATCCCGTCAGCCACAGCTACCGGACTACTACCCCTAATATCCCACATCATCCCGTCAGCCAGAGCCACCGGACTACTACCCCTAATATCCCACATCATCCCGTCAGCCATAGCCACCGGACAACTACTCCTAATATCCCACATCATCCCGTCAGTCAGAGCTACCGGATTACTACCCCTAATATCCCACATCATCCCATCAGCCAGAGCTACCGGAATTACTACCCCTAATATCCCACATCATCCCGTCAAAGCCAGTAAAAGTAGAATAGTGAAATTGCACAGAAACAAGGTTCACTAAGATGCCAGGTTTTCTACTGATCAGGCTGATATTCTCACTTATCTGTCACCATAAATATCAGTCATGCTTTTCACCAATGCACAGGCACAAACCTTATACATTAGTACAGTAGAGAAACCTTCACACACATTTTCATGCACCCTCAACTTGTAATTTGTCCGACTGAGTTGCTCATGGATGTACAGCATCTGTATGCAGTATAGTATCATATTTAATGGGTTGTTATGCGAAAAGCATTACGTGTTATATGGGTATATTCAGGTGAATTATGGGGAAAGTAGCACTTTAAAAAAACTCACAGGAGCACAGTAACACATCAATAATGCATAAAATTGTCTGTGAGCAAATATTAAATCCACATGACATTTAGTATGTGCACTTTCCTACATTCATGTGTGTCACTTAATGATACCACACGGGAGGAGGGGATTAATTTCTGTCATGTGCTCTGTGCTCCTTTCTCAGGGGCAGACAATGGCTGGGACCTTATGTCCCTGGGGATGCTAGATATCTCCCGCCATGTCATGTCAGTGTCTGCTGAGGTGTTGTCAAGTGGGAAAACTTGCTCACAGCAACCAATCACAGCTCAGCTACTTTTAATCAGCTCTGGTGAAATGAGAGATGCTTAGTAATTGGTTGCAAGGAAAACTGTTCATCATAGCAACCAATCACAGCTGAGCTTCTTTTGAACAGCTCTGGTGAAATGAAAGATGCTTTGTGATTGGTTGGTGATACACACATACATACATTCATTTTTATATATATAGAGATTTATTATGCTTTGTGGTCTGTAGAGACCCTAAAGTGTAAAAAAAAAGAATATTCAATTCTCGTGTAATAATTCCTTTCCCATTTTGAGCGATTAGCCGATTTGGAATCCTGGAAGATTAACTTATTTCTAGTATTAACAAATACACATGTACAGAATGACATTTCCTTGAACCGAAATATAATATTAATTTTAGAGTGCAGTGTGTATACTGTCACAATTCTTCAATATTGAAGAAAAGAAAAGGTATTCAGCTCACCATTAGAGTCTGGACAACCCCCCAGATTATTTTTTTCTTGGAATGCTAATTTTGTACAGAACCAACGTGTGTCCAAATAATAACTGAGGGCACTTCACATGATAATATCAACCTATCCCGTGTATGTGAATACAGGACTAAGAAGAGATCCCAAGATAAATAAAAACAATTTTATTACAGGCTTTTTTTAAAAAATACAACAAAAATAAAAAAACAAAAATGTCGTATATGGGGACTCAAGAGCACACCTGTATAATAATCCTTATAGGGCTAAATAACAACAGTCCAAAAATATAAACTTGAATCCAGGGATTTACATAATGTTACAAACAATTATCCTCATAGTATATAAAAATCAAAGTACAGTGTCCAACAATTACTCTTATACAACTAACGAGGAGCAAATAATACCATGAAAATTACCCTGTAACATGTAGTTCAATAACTGACTGAAGTGAAAAAAATCCTAATCACATGAATAGCATGGCCTATATATCACAAAAAATTCCCCAAGTGCATGATAACACTTTATTTGGAGACCTAGACGGGGAGGAACAATCCCAAAGTAACCCAAATCTGACTGTAGTATAAATGAATAATATGGCCAAAAGCCTGCATTAGGACATAATTACCGAAGGTAAGTGGAGGTGTTCCTGGTGTCCCCTCACCCCGACGCGCGTTTCACCAACAGCTTCTTCCAGGGGCGTGTCCAAGGTGAGGGGCGGCCCGGTATTTAAATCCAAGAGGTGAATGTGTTGCAGCCGAGGACCAATCAGCACATTATTGTCATTGGGGGTGGGGCTAAGGTGTCATGCGCCGCAATGTGCTGATTGGTCCTCGGCTGCAACACATTCACCTCTTGGATTTAAATTTTTGGACTGTTGTTATTAAGCCCTATAAGGATTATTATACAGGTGTGCTCTTGCGTCCCTATATATGGCATTTTTGCTTTTTTATTTTTGTTGTATTTTTTAAAAAAGCATGTAATAAAATTGTTTTTATCTTGGGATCTATTCTTAGCCCTGTGTTCACATACACGGGATAGTTTGATATTAATTTTGCACAGATCCTTAATAGTAGATGTGATCGAGTCTGCCAATATTCAAGTTTGGCAAGTAACTTGAATTTGAATGTAAAGTTCTGTCATCCACTGAACACCCCCTCTAATTTATTTAAAACTGCTTATATTTACCGTATACAAGCAATTATACACTGCCCGTCCCTGCTGGCTATGAATGCTTGGCATGCAGTACCGTTTACACTGCTAACAGCGTATGATGATTGGTAGAAGAGCAACATTTTTAATTTCTACTTAATGCAATATTTTAAATTAAGGCTGAACCCACTAGTGAAAAGTAACACAGTTACAACATCTGCTTTTTCCTATTAAACTTTGTTTGTAAGTCTAATGCATTCTTCATTTTTCATGTGCAGAATACATAGCATGACGCTTCTGCCTCTTAGGAAAAGAGCGGCTTACATATGAAAAGCACAAATTAATTAGGCCCTTCGGTGCTTAGCGCCAAACAGATGGCTGGAATTAGATTTTTTTGTCCGCAGGAATTTTGCCATTATGTAACTAATAATATATTGTGACTTGACTTTAAGTAGATCTATCTTTAATACAGGAAGGCTTCACAACTCAGAACTTCAAAACTAAACAAAACTGTTTTACATATCTAAAAAAAGGTAAATCTTCATTTTATATTTACAAATGTGCACACATCAGTTAAAGGGAATCTGTCAGCAGGTTTTTTTCTATTAAGCCCTAGAGGAGTATAAAAAAATGCAAGTAAACCTGATTCCAAATATGTGTTACTTACTGGGCTGTGTGCTGTAGTTTCAATACAATCAGTGTTTTATCATCAGGAGATCATCAGTGTCTGACTAGGGCTCACGTATATGTCAGTCAGGCTAATTTGTGCAACTTCGCCCTCACCACTGACTGGCAACTTGCTGACTATGTACATTGTACACAAGAAGCTGCCAATCAGTGGGGTTATACACAGCTGAGCAATATGACCATTGCTACATCTAAAACAGATAAAACAAGGATTCTATGAAAACTGCACCAAAGCAGCTCAGTAAGTGATATATCATTGGAATCATGGTCTCTTTCTATATGTTATGCTGCTATCAAATTACATCGAAAAAAGCAGCTAACAAATGCACTTTAAGTAGTAAGTAGCTTAGTGAAACAGTATAATATAGTATATTTGAAAACTTAATAAGTGAAAATAAATATAATGATATGCAAGCAACCAAAATATTTTTTTTTAATTCAGACACTGTGCCACATACTTAGAGGTGGTATCTGATTTGAGCAATATAAATAAATTATGAAGCATTAAACAGAGATAGACATTTTTGGTCGGGCAAATATTTAAACCCCAGATTCCAAAATTGATGCAAAAAACAGCTGTTTAATAATTTTGCACCATTCGTTTTGAGAAAGTTCTGATATAATTTAAAGAAAAAGAGGGTGACAAGGCTCTTTGTGCTATTTCTGCACACAGCTCAGTTCTGTTTTGACCTAATCTGAGAAAGAATCTTTTGCCTTGCAATCAACTGTTTTTGCAGCTTGTAAACAGTCCATACCTAGCATCCAAGCCTTTACACTAAGGGCTCCGTCACACTAAACGATGAACCAGCGATCCCGACAATGATACGACCTTGTCAGGATCGCTGGTGCATCGCAACATGATCGCTGGTGAGCTGCCAAACAGGCAGTTTCATCAGCGATCAGGACCAGCGAGGACGCTGGTATCTAAGGTCAATATCGGGTAGCTAAGTGAGCGTGGCACTTAGTTACCCGCTGTTTACCTTGGATACCAGTGTCCTAGCATGAGCACGCAGGTATCTAAAGGTACACAGCAGGTAACTAAGTTGAGCGCGTGCTTAGTTACCCGATATTTACCCTAGATACCAGCTTCCAGCGTCTGCTTACAGCGCTGGGAGCTCGCTGATCGTCGGTCTCCCGCTGCCACATGCGATGCGTGCTGGCCAGCGGGAGACCAACGATCAAAAAATGGCCCAGGACGTTCAAGCATGATCATCGATATCTGGCGGGGGGGCCGGTCGCTGATGTGTGTCACACACAGTGAGATCGCTAGTGAGATCGCTGTTGCGTCACGAAATCAGCGATCTCGCTGTGTGTGACGGGGCCTTAAAAAGCTATAGCAGATCAATTGTAGCCATTGTACTGCATTTACAGCAAATTCTATAGGAGGAGTTGAGCATTGATTCCGTGCCTATACCCTTTTCAAATCTGCTAAGATTTTACATTCCATGCATGTAATGGGGTTTTTTTGTAACCTTATTCATATGATTTAGAGAACAAGAATATCATTTTTTTAATCCACTTTTGGGGAAAAAAGTTACAAGAACATTATTTCTCTGGATTCTCTGCAGAAAACTGATTTGGAGCCATTGAATGAGAATGGGGATAATTCTTTCTCAGATGCTGGGCACATCAATGTCATAACTGCCATCTGTAAAATACAGCTTGCATTTGTCATAGGCAAACCTATAAAATCTAAACATACCCATACTGTAAAGTATCTCCATCCATGTTCACCTGGAATCGCTAAATAGAACGTTCAAGGACAGGATTTGTGCCAACTACTTAGACTGTCAGATCAATGGGGGGACCTGGCCTTTGCCTTTACCCATTAGCTTCTGTACAGGTAAGAGGACGTATACAAAGACCCTGGGTTGAGTTTTTTAAATAATTGCTGGCTGGTAGAGCAGGATGGCATGAATGGTTAGATCACTGAGTCAGAACCCGAAGGTACAAACAATGGACTATATTGTAAGTCAAAAGAACAGTCAATAAATGGTCCGAAACTGGACAAATCACTAGAAGCAACTGAGCTGAGCAGAGAGAAATGGACCAGATTAAAAAGTACCTATAACTGTGAGATCCAAAGATTCAGCTTTTAAATAGAGTTGAACTCTGCTCAGGGTTCACAGTAGGAAGTCTATACTAGATAAGCAGTGAGTTAACCTTCTAGCTTCCTGCCTGAAAAACATCATGTCCCACAGACTTAAACAGGGCTGCAGCATTCTTGCCATGCTTGTTCCTAAATGAAGGTGCAACGGCAAATCGTGATGGAAGTGGAAATAGAGGGGGTAGGTACTGACATGGATGTTAACCATATGTACCTACAATACATATGAAGGGGGATTTAGTTAATTGAAGAGAATAAAGGGCCTTTTACATTTAGCGATGCACCAGTGATCCGACCAGTGATACGACCCGGTCAGAATCGCTGGTGCATCGCTAAATGATCGCTAGTGAGCTTCCACACAGGAAGATCTCACAGCAATGCAGCAGCAATGCAGCGGACGATACTCACCTTTCACACACAGCGATCCAGACATCCTCCCGCCCGCATCCAGCGTCGCTCATCTCACACAGTAGGAAGCCCAGCAGGAAGCGCCCGACGAGAAATGGAGCCGCTCGATCTCACGCGATCATCGATAGACAGCGGGGGAGCCGGTCGGAGGTAAGTATCACACATAGCGACATAGCGATATCGTTAGCAATATCGCTATAACATCACAAAATCAGTGACGTTTTAGCGATATTGCTAGCGATATCGCTATGTGTAAAACCCCCTTAACTTTGGCACAATCAAACTTTACACTGCTGCTCTCCACTGAGCTGTCATCAGAATACAGACTTCCCTTACAATGCTTATAGCATGTCAATGGAGTAAAAAATTTCATAACTACTGCCTTCATTTTTGTCAAATGAAACTACCATAAAAAAACTTATGGTATATTTGATTTATTTGAGCTTCCAATAATGGAAAGAAAGCATAGACATCCATAGGTGACTTTTTCATATTAGTAAAATTAATTTCTTGGAGAAGATACCAAAGCTTTTTAGCAGATATTAGTTATGAGGAGGTCATAACTGGACTAAAAATGCAAATGTGCCTTATATAACTGTGAATTCTGCCACCACAAAGCAATCTTTCACCAGATATCTATAAAAAATGCTCTTCATTAAGCGATGCAGTAGTGCAAGAGCCTTCAAAAGCACATGCACCTCCCAACCAATCCACCTATAATCGGAATATATTATGCAATTTTTAATGGTGCACTAATCTCCTGTTTGGGGGGTTGTACTTTGCAAAGTGGTGATAAAAGAATCTTTATAAATAATTAATTTTCACTATTAATGTAAAAGCTGCAAAAATTCCCCCTGATAGTTTGTGCTTCTGTGATGTGACGAGAGCCTGTCTGTCGTCAACAGAACAACATTTACTTGACTGTCAATTGCCAAATTGTCTGTGATTTGCATGGTTATTATGAGGAATATGCCAGCTTTTGCACATTTAATGACCTCAATTTCCAATTCACTATTATATCTGCATTATCAGCTATGACAAAAAGATTTTAGTCGATTATCTGCCCCCTACTGAAATAAGCAGCACTACAAGTTCCAATCTAGTAATAAACATTGTAGAAAACTTATTTTTTTTCCATCTAATGTTTTCTGTATCACAAAGAGCATGCAAATGTTCCATATTATTCTGGCTGCTCTCTGACCTCCCGATAGCAGGGCACACCAGCTGTTCAATCCATTTGCAGTCATAAGCCTTCAGCAAAGATTCAACCATAACCCAAATCGGCAGTAAACAAACATTAAATAATCAAGCCAGTGATTGTGTCATTTTAGAAAAGTATTGTATATCCAATAGCTGTTACTGCTGTTATGTGCATAATCCAAGGCTGCATATTGGATTTTTCATTTGGATATGAGTCTAATGGAAGCTTCCAAAGAACATGAGAAGATATAAAAGCGATAAAAGCAAGAGGTGAGACCATCAATACCCCAGGTTTACAGTTTTACCTAAACTCTAATGCTATTCTCTTTTTTTAGTACAAGTTTGTGTGTTTTAGAGCAAATAAAGATAATTGCGCGAAAAGCATTCAAAGCCATATGATAACATCTAACAGTGGTCTGTTTTAGGCAGGTATGGAAAATTTGCTATAAAGTAAGAAAGCTTTTAAAAATAGAAGTGTTAGTTTCTTTTTATCAATTAACAAAACGGAAAGTGAATGAACAAAATAAAAATCTATATCATAGAATGTGATTTTCTGTAGTATTTTAAGATTCTCTCTCACAGTTGAAGTGTACCAATTATAAAAATTACAGAAATCTCCATTCTTTGTAGGTGGGAAAACTTGCAAAATCAGCAGTGTTTTAACGCCTTTACCCTGAAGGGTGGTTTGCATGTTAATGACCGGGCCAATTTTTACAATTCTGACCACTGTCCCTTTATGAGGAAATAACTCTGGAACGCTTCCATGGATCCTAGCGATTCTGACATTGTTTTCTCATGACATATTGTTCTTCATGATAGTGATAAAATTTATTGATATGACTTGCGTTTATTTGTGAAAAAAATGGAAATTTGGAGAAAATTTTGAAAATTTTGCAATTTTCCAACTTTGAATTTTCATGCTCCTAAATCACAGAGATATGCCACACAAAATACTTAATAAGTAACATTTCCCACATGTCTACTTTACATCAGCCCAATTTTGGAACCCAATTTTTTTGTAAGGAAGTTATAAGGGTTAAAAGTTGACCAGCGATTTCTCATTTTTACAACAAAATTTACAAGACCATTTTTTAGGTACCACCTCACATTTGAAGTCACTTTGAGGGGTCTATATGATAGAAAATACCCAAAGTGACACCATTATAAAAACTGCACCACTCGTGGTACTCAAAACCACATTCATGAAGTTTATTAACCCTTTAGGTGCTTCACAAGAATTTTTGGAATGTTTAAAAAATGAACATTTAACTTTTTTCACAAAAAATTTACTTCAGATCCAATTTTTTTTATTTTCCCAAGGGTAACAGGAGAAATTGGACCCCAAAAGTTGTACAATTTGTCCTGAGTACGCTGATACAATATATGTGCAGGTAAACCATTGTTTGGGTGCATGACAGAGCTCAGAAGGGACAGAGCGCCATTTGACTCTTCAATGCAAAATTGGCTGGAATTGAGATCGGACACCATGTCACTTTTGGAGAGCCCCTGATGTGCCTAAACAGTGGAAACCCCCACAAGTAACACTATTTTGAAAAGTAGACCCCATAAGGAACTTATCTAGATGTGTGGTGACTGGTGAGCACTTTGAACCAGCAAGTGCTACACAGAAGTTTATAATGTAGAGCTGTAAAAATAAACAATCATATTTTTTTCACAAAAATGATTTTTTTGGCCCCAATTTTTTATTTTCCCACCGGTAACAGGAGAAATTAGACCCCAAAATTTGTGCAAATTGTCCTTAGTATTCTGATACCCTATATGTGGGGGTAAACCACTGTTTGGGTGCATGGCAGAACTCGGAAGGGAAGGAGCGCCGTGTGACTTTTCAATGCAAAACTGGCTGGAATTGAGATCGGATGCCATGTCGCATTTGGAGAGTCCCTGATGTGTCTAAACAGTGGAAACCCCCCCAATTTTAACTCCAACCCTAACCTCAAACCACTCCTAACTCTAATCCCAAACCTAACCATAACTCTAACCAGAAACCTAACACACCCCTATCCCTAATCCCAATCCTAACCCTAATCCCAACTGTAAACTGTAATAGTAACTTTAGCCCCAACCCTAACCCTAACTTTAGCCCTGACCCTAACCATAACTTTAACCCTAACTTTAGCCCCAACCCTAACTCTAACTTTAGACCCCACCCTAACCATAGCCATAACCCTTAGCCTAGCCCTAACCATAACCATAACCCTAGCCCTAACCCTATTGGGAAAATAGAAATAAATACTTTTTTTAATGTTATTATTTTTCCCAAACTAAGCGGGTGATAAAGGGGGGTTTGATTTACTATTTATAGTGTGTTTTTATGTTTGGCAGCTGTCACACACTATAAGATGCTTTTTATTGCAAAAAATAGTTTTTGCATCACCACATTTTGAGAGCTATAATTTTTCCATATTTTGACCCACAGAGTCATGTTAGGTCATATTTTTTTGCGGGACGAGTTGACATTTTTATTAGTACCATTTTCGGGCACATGACATTTTTTGATCGCTTTTTATTCCAATTTTTGGGAGTCAGGATGAACAAAACCAGCAATTCATGAATTTCTTTTGAGGGCATTTATACCATTCCACGTGTGGTAAAATTGATATAGCAGTTTTATTCTTCAGGTCAGTACAATGACAGCGATACCTCATTTATATAATTTTTTTATGTTTTGGCGCTTTTATACAATAAAAACTATTTTATATAAAAAATAATTATTTTTGCATCCCTTTATTCTAAGAGCTAAAACTTTTTTATTTTTTCGGTGATGGAGATATATGGCGGCTTGCTTTTTGAGAAACAAGATGACATTTTCAGAGGTACCACGTTTATTTATATCTGTCTTTTTGATCGCGTGCCATTCCACTTTTTGTTCGGCGGCATGATGATAAAGCATTGGTTTTTGCCTTTTTTTAATAGTGTTCACTAAAGGGGTTAACTAGTGGGACAGTTTTATAGGTCAGGTCGTTATGGACATGCCAATACTAAATATGTGTACTTTTATTGTTTAGATTTTTTATTTAAATATTTATTTATTCATGGAATAAATATTTTCCATTATTCTTTTATTATTTTTTAAAATATTTTTACAATTATTATTATTTTTTTAATTTAATTCTTAATTATACACTTTGGCCCACTATCAGACACTCATTTTGTGCTGGCTGATTGCTTCTATAGCATGTAGATATGCATGCTCTACAAGCTGTCAGCACTGCAGCTTCTGTGCACTGACCTGTGAGACTTCCTGACATGCACTGCACATGACAGGAAGTTCACAGCTCTGGAGACCCGGATGTCGTCATGACAACATCATGTCTCCATGGCAGTGATCGGGACCCTGCATCATGCCACGGTGTCTCCGATCCAAAGGCAGAGGAGCTGTCACAGCTGACAGGCTCTCTACCAGCTCCCAGAACACTGCAATCATGTTTGATTGCAGTGTTTCAGGGGTTGAAGTCCTGGGAGTGGACCGCTCCTGGCAGTTAGAGCTGCGTGTCAGCTGTGAGAATCAACTGACACCTGGCTGCTGATCACTCATGATGTGCTATTCCATCCAGGGCACATGGACAGAATAGTATGTCAAACTTCAGAAAGGGGTTAAATACTGATTTTGCCCACTGTATATCAAATTTTCACACAAGTCATTAACGTAGATAAACTAACCAAATAACAAATGAGTCAAAAATATTAGACTTTGTCAATCTTTCTAAAGAGGAAAATGTTCCAATATCATGTCTGTGAGTAACAAAATTCGGATTTAGGATTATCAAATTGAAAGTGAAATTAGAGTTTGAAAGATTAAACTAAAAACTCGCGCTGAAGTGTGTACCTTAAGGATTAAGCTCCGAAGGGCTAATTAACATATGTGTTAAGATAAATGTCTCTATGCGGGACTGAGAAGGGTGTATTACCTTTTAGGCAGATATTTGGATAATGGCACTGAAGTCCCAGGAACGCTGTTTGGCAGACAGGAAATCCAGAGGAAAAGCTCATAAACTTCCCAAACGAAATAGTTGCTAAATTCTTGGCTCCAAATGAGCAGGATTACTGATAAGCGTCTCTGCACCTTGCAGGCTTCTCTAACGCGGTGTCTGTATTCCACACAGGCGGCCGCTTCAGAGCTACAGATAGACGTTAGTCACCGGATGGGACAACGTCTCCTATCAGTAATCCTGCTCATTTGTAGCCAAGAATTTAGCAACTATTTCGTTTGGGAAGTTTATGAGCTATTCCTCTGGATTTCCTGTCTGCCAAACAGCGTTCCTGGGACTTCAGCGCCATTATCCAAATGTCTGCCTAAAAGGTAATACACCCTTCTCAGTCCCGCATAGAGACATTAATCTTAACACATATGTTAATTAACCCTTCAGAGCTTAATCCTTAAGGTACACACTTCAGTGCGAGTTTTTAATTTAATCTTTTAATTTATTGTAGTGGACAGATTGAGTGGTTTTGTCCTTAAAACTTGCTGCCTTTGTGATATATGTACCACGCACAGCGCCGATTGTCTTTTTTCTGAAATTAGAGTTTGGTGCATAAATCAGTGGGATGACAATCAGGTTTGAGTGGGTGACTTTGTTAGGATTGGTGGATTGCACTAAATTAAATTAAACCATAAAGTGCAATCGCAACCCGGGGTCCACTGTACAGAGATGTTAAGCTGCTGCTAGTGTGAACAATGATGAATAAAAAACTACTTCTGAGCATACCGGATTAACTCCACACAGTATGAATGGAACGCAAAAACCCAACACCAGATACTACTCATGAATGCACAGGAGGAGGAGTACCAGCTCAGCTAACCACCAAGGGGGTACAAGGGAGATGAGTAACAGCTCAGCTAACCAATGAGGGGTACAAGGGAGATGAGCACCAGCTCAGCTAACCACCGAGGGGTACAGCGGTAGAAAGTATCAACTCAGCTAACCCCTGAGTGGCACAGAGGATCCACCCACACACACACCAAACAAAAGTGATGCTAGCACACCCGCATGCTTCACTGAACGCCCTTTATGCACTAAGCTCCACCCCAAAAACTCAAACTCAGTCAGACAGAGCGTTGTCCGTGGGCCAATCCGGAGCTGCCACATAGCTAGAGTAGTTCAAGCACCAATATGAAGGAGCCACATCACGGACATGCTCAGTGAGGTGACTTCTTGACTTAGACTCCAGAGAGTAGGGCTGCCTCTTTATGCCACTGGTTACCATAGACTTTACCTGGGGAGCCAGCCATAACCACACATATAACAGGAGCCTGAACAAGTTGCTGGGACAGATGGCTGCACTAAGCAGCAGACCCAGTGGCCAGGCCCAAATGGGAGACCATGGCACAAGACAAGGCTTGGCATCTATCCCGCATAGTGGAAGAATCCCGGCACCTAACAGACCTGTTTAACTTAACAAACAGAGATTTATCAAGACAAGTTTTAACAAAAACAATTTTAAGAATGTTAATCATGTTATGACTAAAGGAGATTTCTGAGTATCTCTGAAGAGGTTGATACTCCTTCAGACCAAAAAAGGTTACAGTTATTTCTAAAGAGTTTGGATGCTTGCTTGGAGTGGTCAACTAACAAAACTCACACCAAGACAAAAGCATTAACTAACCTGCAAGTTCACAAACAAATCCAAGGTATCCTCTAGGCAACTAAAAGCCTTTATCACATGCACAAATGTTAATATTCATGAGTCAACTGCCAGGAGGACACTGATCAACATCACAGAATTGCAAGGAAAAAGCCACTGCTCGTCAAAATGAGCATTGCTGCCCATTTTCATTTGCTAAAGAAAAGATGAACAAACTATAAAAGGCTAATAAAACAATGTTTTGTGGATGGATGAAACCAAAATAGAGCTTTTAGATTTAAATGAGAAGCATAATAATTGGAGAAAGAAAAACACTGTTTTTCAGCATAAAAGTCTCATACCATTAATAAAACATGGTTATGATAGTATAACAGCTTTTCCTGTTTAGCTGCATCTGGGCAAGGAATTGCCATCATTGTTGGAAAAATGAATTTTGAATCATACTAGTTTTAATTTCTAAAGGAAAACGTCAGGACATCTATCCATGAGCTGAATCTCAAGAAGACGTGGGTCATGCAACAAGACAATGGCCCAAAGTACACAAGTTGCTCTTCAAAAGCATGGT
This sequence comes from Dendrobates tinctorius, assembly GCF_039654945.1. Lineage (NCBI taxonomy): Eukaryota > Metazoa > Chordata > Amphibia > Anura > Dendrobatidae > Dendrobates > Dendrobates tinctorius. Next base: position 1,673 of record NW_027362436.1, on the reverse strand, counting down.
TAGAGAAGAATAAAGTTAAAGAAATTGGAATGTCAAAGTCAAGTCCTGACCTTAATCCTTTAGAAACATTGTGGAATGGCCTAAAGCATGTAGTTCATGTGAGAAAACATAGCAACATAACAGTTGCAGCTGTTTTGTAAGGTTGAATGGACTACAATTCTTCCAAATTGTTGTGCAGGAATAATAAACAATTACATGAATCATTTTAATGCAGTTGTTGCATAAAAATCACACCAGATACTGAAATAAATTGTTCACATAAAAATGTCATTCACAGAGAGGTGATATTGTATAATTTTCCTAATAAAAAAAGGCAAAGTCTAATATATTTGATACATTTTGTTTGATTTGGTTCTCTTTGTCTACTTTTATTGTGTGAAAATTTGTTTTAGGGATCCTAAACCAAACCCAAGTTCAGAGTAAGTTGTGCCTTTTTCATCACAACTTCCCCTGGTCAAGGGTACTAATATCTGACTACAGTGATAGGTAGAGATTAGCAAATCTGACAAAATTTTAATTCACCAGATCACACAGATTTTTCCAGTAAATTTGATTTACAGCAAAGCTATTCTCCTCAAATTGAATACTCCTTTGTATGTCTAGGGTCTTTTCAAGCCTAGGGCAAAATAAATTTAAGACGTAAAAACCAAAAAATAAACTTAAGCTCATATCACTGCTCACCTGTCTGGCCCCTCTGCTTCTTGTCTACAATCCCATACTCGGAGCACCTCTTCTTTTCCCATTGAAAAATGCATTTCCTGGCCTATTCACTCTAGACTTGAACTTCTAGATGTGATGAAACCTCAGTGATAACTATGCATTGTGAAGTCATGGATGTGTGATGCCCAGTGACCAAAGAGGCCTGGTCATGACCTAGAGGGAACAGGCCAGAAATGTGATGGTAAAAAGAAGGAAGAGATGTAGCACAATGAACAACGCTGCCCATCCTTGAGTCCTATTCTATCTGCTGCCGCATCTCTAACCTATTCACTCTAGAATGGAAGTTCTGGCTATGGAGAGGCATGTTGTAACATCGCATTGCGTGGTGATCTCTGAAGCCTGGCTGTTACCTGGAAAAATCCTGGCAGTGAGTGAACATGCTGAAGGTAAGACTTCAGAAAGAAGCCCCGAGAACAGGCAGGAGGGCAGAGAGCAGCAGTGGAGACACTCAGGTGAGCGAAAAGGTGAGTACACATTTTATTTTACCTTTGCTGGCTGTTTACCATCAAGCAAAGTAATGGAAAGTTTTCCACCATTTTGTTGAATCCACATGAAGCAAAATTACAAAAATGCCTATTTTTTGTATATACGAGTAGATTTAAATTTCACAAAAATATATTTGCTCATCTATATTTATTGGATTACTTTATATGACATTTCTGCACTACAGAGTGCTGTTTTGCTTTATTTTGCTTTAGAATAATTTATGACATTCTTAATCAAATTCTAAGAAATATTTTCTTGCACAATTTAGTTACTATTGATAATAAAAAGCAATATCACTGATTACAAGGCAATGTGTAGAATATACTGTATTTACTGTAAATGTATTCATATACTTTATATTCATTTTTTAAGATTTGTATTTGTTTACAATATATGGCTTCTTTGTAAACAAAATTATTCATTATACATTGTGGATTAATGATTTGCAACAGAATGTCCTTTCGAGA
>NW_027362435.1:0-29373 GCF_039654945.1 Dendrobates tinctorius | reverse complement strand
ATCCTTAATGCAGCAGCCAGGGTTGTCCATCTGGCTAATCGTTTCTCAGACGCGTCCGCTCTTCGCCAGTCGTTACACTGGCTGCCAATTCATTACAGGGTACAATTCAAAGTACTTGTTCTCACCCACAAAGCTCTCCACAGTGCGGCACCCCCTTACATCTCCTCCCTCATTTCTGTCTATCGGCCTAACCGACCGCTGCGCTCTGCAAATGACTTTCGACTAACCTCTGCCCTAATCCGTACCTCCCACTCCCGACTCCAAGACTTCTCCCGTGCTGCGCCAATCCTCTGGAATGCTCTACCCCAAAATATTAGGACCATCCACAATTTGCATAGTTTTAGGCGCTCGCTCAAAACACATTTGTTCAGAGCGGCCTATCACATTCAGTAATCAAAGTCATGTTTGTGTGTGTGTAGCCCATTCACTATCTCCATCTAACCCCCACCCCCTGAAGATGGCTGGACCGTCATTGTAAATACATCATTGTAAATACAAACCTGTGCTTTGTATCCCCCCCACCTCATTGTAGATTGTAAGCTCCACGAGCAGGGTCGTCTTATTTCGCTTTAATTATTGTATTGTTAACGTTGTTACTTATGACTGTTGTGTTTGAAACTGTTCAACTGTAAAGCGCTGCGGAATATGTTGGCGCTATATAAATAAAGATTATTATTATTATTATTATTATGTATGGATAGCGTACACATTCAAAATATATGTCTCAGGAGGCAGGCTCAGACGGTGTTAGGCCCAGTATGGATTGCACGTGATTGCACAAAGGTTAGAAAGGGTACCGTATCCCCGGATAACATGTATGGATAGCGTACACATTCAAAATATATGTCTCAGGAGGCAGGCTCAGACGGTGTTAGGCCCAGTATGGATTGCACGTGATTGCACAAAGGTTAGAAAGGATACCGTATCCCCAGATAACATGTATGGATAGCGTACACAGTCAAAATATATGTCTCAGGAGGCAGGCTCAGACGGTGTTAGGCCCAGTATGGATTGCACGTGATTGCACAAAGGTTAGAAAGGGTACCGTATCCCCGGATAACATGTATGGATAGCGTACACATTCAAAATATATGTCTCAGGAGGCAGGCTCAGACGGTGTTAGGCCCAGTATGGATTGCACGTGATTGCACAAAGGTTAGAAAGGGTACCGCATCCCCGGATAACATGTATGGATAGCGTACACATTCAAAATATATGTCTCAGGAGGCAGGCTCAGACGGTGTTAGGCCCAGTATGGATTGCACGTGATTGCACAAAGGTTAGAAAGGGTACCGTATCCCCGGATAACATGTATGGATAGCGTACACATTCAAAATATATGTCTCAGGAGGCAGGCTCAGACGGTGTTAGGCCCAGTATGGATTGCACGTGATTGCACAAAGGTTAGAAAGGGTACCGTATCCCCAGATAACATGTATGGATAGCGTACACATTCAAAATATATGTCTCAGGAGGCAGGCTCAGACGGTGTTAGGCCCAGTATGGATTGCACGTGATTGCACAAAGGTTAGAAAGGGTACCGTATCCCCGGATAACATGTATGGATAGCGTACACATTCAAAATATATGTCTCAGGAGGCAGGCTCAGACGGTGTTAGGCCCAGTATGGATTGCACGTGATTGGACAAAGGTTAGAAAGGGTACCGTATCCCCGGATAACATGTATGGATAGCGTACACATTCAAAATATATGTCTCAGGAGGCTGGCTCAGACGGTGTTAGGCCCAGTATGGATTGCACGTGATTGCACAAAGGTTAGAAAGGGTACCGTATCCCCAGATAACATGTATGGATAGCGTACACATTCAAAATATATGTCTCAGGAGGCAGGCTCAGATGGTGTTAGGCCAAGTATGGATTGCACGTGATTGCACAAAGGTTAGAAAGGGTACCGTATCCCCAGATAACATGTATGGATAGCGTACACATTCAAAATATATGTCTCAGGAGGCAGGCTCAGACGGTGTTAGGCCCAGTATGGATTGCACGTGATTGCACAAAGGTTAGAAAGGGTACCGTATCCCCAGATAACATGTATGGATAGCGTACACATTCAAAATATATGTCTCAGGAGGCAGGCTCAGACGGTGTTAGGCCCAGTATGGATTGCACGTGATTGCACAAAGGTTAGAAAGGGTACCGTATCCCCGGATAACATGTATGGATAGCGTACACATTCAAAATATATGTCTCAGGAGGCAGGCTCAGACGGTGTTAGGCCCAGTATGGATTGCACGTGATTGCACAAAGGTTAGAAAGGGTACCGTATCCCCAGATAACATGTATGGATAGCGTACACATTCAAAATATATGTCTCAGGAGGCAGGCTCAAACGGTGTTAGGCCCAGTATGGATTGCACGTGATTGCACAAAGGTTAGAAAGGGTACCGTATCCCCAGATAACATGTATGGATAGCGTACACATTCAAAATATATGTCTCAGGAGGCAGGCTCAGACGGTGTTAGGCCCAGTATGGATTGCACGTGATTGCACAAAGGTTAGAAAGGGTACCGTATCCCCAGATAACATGTATGGATAGCGTACACATTCAAAATATATGTCTCAGGAGGCAGGCTCAGACGGTGTTAGGCCAAGTATGGATTGCACGTGATTGCACAAAGGTTAGAAAGGGTACCGTATCCCCAGATAACATGTATGGATAGCGTACACATTCAAAATATATGTCTCAGGAGGCAGGCTCAGACGGTGTTAGGCCCAGTATGGATTGCACGTGATTGCACAAAGGTTAGAAAGGGTACCGTATCCCCAGATAACATGTATGGATAGCGTACACATTCAAAATATATGTCTCAGGAGGCAGGCTCAGACGGTGTTAGGCCCAGTATGGATTGCACGTGATTGCACAAAGGTTAGAAAGGGTACCTTATCCCCGGATAACATGTATGGATAGCGTACACATTCAAAATATATGTCTCAGGAGGCATGCTCAGACGGTGTTAGGCCCAGTATGGATTGCACGTGATTGCACAAAGGTTAGAAAGGGTACCGTATCCCCAGATAACATGTATGGATAGCGTACACATTCAAAATATATGTCTCAGGAGGCAGGCTCAGACGGTGTTAGGCCCAGTATGGATTGCACGTGATTGCACAAAGGTTAGAAAGGGTACCTTATCCCCGGATAACATGTATGGATAGCGTACACATTCAAAATATATGTCTCAGGAGGCATGCTCAGACGGTGTTAGGCCCAGTATGGATTGCACGTGATTGCACAAAGGTTAGAAAGGGTACCGTATCCCCAGATAACATGTATGGATAGCGTACACATTCAAAATATATGTCTCAGGAGGCAGGCTCAGACGGTGTTAGGCCCAGTATGGATTGCACGTGATTGCACAAAGGTTAGAAAGGGTACCGTATCCCCGGATAACATGTATGGATAGCGTACACATTCAAAATATATGTCTCAGGAGGCAGGCTCAGACGGTGTTAGGCCCAGTATGGATTGCACGTGATTGCACAAAGGTTAGAAAGGGTACCGTATCCCCAGATAACATGTATGGATAGCGTACACATTCAAAATATATGTCTCAGGAGGCAGGCTCAGACGGTGTTAGGCCCAGTATGGATTGCACGTGATTGCACAAAGGTTAGAAAGGGTACCGTATCCCCAGATAACATGTATGGATAGCGTACACATTCAAAATATATGTCTCAGGAGGCAGGCTCAGACCGTGTTAGGCCCAGTATGGATTGCACGTGATTGCACAAAGGTTAGAAAGGGTACCGTATCCCCGGATAACATGTATGGATAGCGTACACATTCAAAATATATGTCTCAGGAGGCAGGCTCAGACGGTGTTAGGCCCAGTATGGATTGCACGTGATTGCACAAAGGTTAGAAAGTTTACTGTATCCCCAGATAACATGTATGGATAGCGTACACATTCAAAATATATGTCTCAGGAGGCAGGCTCAGACGGTGTTAGGCCCAGTATGGATTGCAAGTGATTGCACAAAGGTTAGAAAGGGTACCGTATCCCCGGATAACATGTATGGATAGCGTACACATTCAAAATATATGTCTCAGGAGGCAGGCTCAGACGGTGTTAGGCCCAGTATGGATTGCACGTGATTGCACAAAGGTTAGAAAGGGTACCGTATCCTCGGATAACATGTATGGATAGCGTACACATTCAAAATATATGTCTCAGGAGGCAGGCTCAGACGGTGTTAGGCCCAGTATGGATTGCACGTGATTGCACAAAGGTTAGAAAGGGTACCGTATCCCCAGATAACATGTATGGATAGCGTACACATTCAAAATATATGTCTCAGGAGGCAGGCTCAGACGGTGTTAGGCCCAGTATGGATTGCACGTGATTGCACAAAGGTTAGAAAGGGTACCGTATCCCCGGATAACATGTATGGATAGCGTACACATTCAAAATATATGTCTCAGGAGGCAGGCTCAGACGGTGTTAGGCCCAGTATGGATTGCACGTGATTGCACAAAGGTTAGAAAGGGTACCGTATCCCCAGATAACATGTATGGATAGCGTACACATTCAAAATATATGTCTCAGGAGGCAGGCTCAGACGGTGTTAGGCCCAGTATGGATTGCACGTGATTGCACAAAGGTTAGAAAGGGTACCGTATCCCCGGATAACATGTATGGATAGCGTACACATTCAAAATATATGTCTCAGGAGGCAGGCTCAGACGTGTTAGGCCCAGTATGGATTGCACGTGATTGCACAAAGGTTAGAAAGGGTACCGTATCCTCGGATAACATGTATGGATAGCGTACACATTCAAAATATATGTCTCAGGAGGCAGGCTCAGACGGTGTTAGGCCCAGTATGGATTGCACGTGATTGCACAAAGGTTAGAAAGGGTACCGTATCCCCAGATAACATGTATGGATAGCGTACACATTCAAAATATATGTCTCAGGAGGCAGGCTCAGACGGTGTTAGGCCCAGTATGGATTGCACGTGATTGCACAAAGGTTAGAAAGGGTACCGTATCCCCGGATAACATGTATGGATAGCGTACACATTCAAAATATATGTCTCAGGAGGCAGGCTCAGACGGTGTTAGGCCCAGTATGGATTGCACGTGATTGCACAAAGGTTAGAAAGGGTACCGTATCCCCGGATAACATGTATGGATAGCGTACACATTCAAAATATATGTCTCAGGAGGCAGGCTCAGACGGTGTTAGGCCCAGTATGGATTGCACGTGATTGCACAAAGGTTAGAAAGGGTACCGTATCCCCGGATAACATGTATGGATAGCGTACACATTCAAAATATATGTCTCAGGAGGCAGGCTCAGACGGTGTTAGGCCCAGTATGGATTGCACGTGATTGCACAAAGGTTAGAAAGGGTACCGTATCCCCAGATAACATGTATGGATAGCGTACACATTCAAAATATATGTCTCAGGAGACAGGTTCAGACGGTGTTAGGCCCAGTATGGATTGCACGTGATTGCACAAAGGTTAGAAAGGGTACCGTATCCCCAGATAACATGTATGGATAGCGTACACATTCAAAATATATGTCTCAGGAGGCAGGCTCAGACGGTGTTAGGCCCAGTATGGATTGCACGTGATTGCACAAAGGTTAGAAAGGGTACCGTATCCCTGGATAACATGTATGGATAGCGTACACATTCAAAATATATGTCTATACATCAGGAGGCAGGCTCAGACGGTGTCAGGCACAGTATGGATTTGACGGCCCAGATTACACAGCGGAGGAGCAGGGAGAGGTAAAGATTGCAAATGCTGGGGCCCTGCCCAAGCAAGGGGGGCCCACTCGTGGGCGTCGGTACTGGCACTGGGCCCCTCATAGTACAGCGGTGTGTCTGACGGCGGGTGTGCACCACCACCGTCAGAGACACTTGATTGCACTATGAGGGACCCTGTGCCAGTGCCCGCGCCCAAGAGTCGGCCTACCCACCTGTCCAGGGCAACGGCACTCGCACAGTGTTGTGCGCTAGGTGGTGACCCCGGCCATGGGGGGGAGGCAGCACAGTTAGGGAGTTTTAGAAAGTGGCATATGTTGATGTTGGACATTCAGCTGATGCAAAAGGCAAAATAGGTGAAGTACCAGGAAGAGGTGGACCAAAGCAAGACATTTTTCTGTCACCCTATGTGTCATCAGGGGAAGGTGGGACAAAATCCTTGGAAACCCATGCGTGGTTCATTTTAATGAAGGTTAGATCATCCACATTTTGGGTTGACAGACGGGTCCTTTTTTCTGTCAGGATTGATCCAGCTGCACTGAAGACTCTTTCCGATAGCACACTTGCAGCTGGGCAAGCGAGCTCCTGTAAGGCATATTGGGCCAATTCAGGCCAGGTGTCCAGTTTAGAGGCCCAATAGTCAAAGGGGAATGACCTGTGTGGGAGAACATCGATATGGGAGGAAAAGTAGTTTGTAACCATATTTGACAACTGCTGTCTCCTGTCACTTTCCATCGATGCAGTATTACCAGTTGTGTGAGCGGTATTTGAAAAATCAGTCCACAACATTGTCATGAAACCCCTGTCTCCAACGCCACTTCTGCTGTGTGCACCACGAACACCTCTGCCAAGCTGCCCCCGGCCCGTACGGCTCGTGTGAGAACCATCACCGCTGCTGTGTGGTGGGAATGCCTCAAGCAACCGATTTACCAGAGTTGCTTGTTTATTAGCCAATATTAGGTCAAGGTTCTCCTGTGGCATGATGTTTTGTAATTTGCCTTTATAGCGTGGATCCAGGATGCTGGCCAACCAGTAGTCGTCATCGTTCATCATTTTGGCAATGCGGGGGGTCCCTTTTTAGGATCCGCAAGGCATAATCTGACATGTGGGCCAATGTTCCCGGTGTCAATGATGCACTGCGAGTGCTGGGTGGAGGAGCACTTTCTGGCAAATCCACATCCCTCCAGTCACACGCAAACCCTGTACCAGACCTTGCCACGCCAACATTTTCACTTGCCCCACGAGATGCATCCTCCTCCCCTAAGTAATCATCCCCATCATCCTCCTCCTCCTCCTCTTCTTCCTCCACCTCGTCCAGGAGAGGTCCCTGAGCAGACAATGGCTGAATGTCATCAAGGATTCCCTCCTCCTCTTCCTCCTCATCAACATTGGCTGCAGACGCCTGCTCCTTAAGGTGCGTCAAAGTTTGCATGAGCAGACGCATAAGTGGGATGCTCATGCTTAGGATGGCGTCGTCTGCGCTTACCAGCCGTGTGCATTCCTCAAAACACTGAAGGACTTTACAAAGGTCTTTCAGCTTCGACCACTGCACACCTGTCAACTCCATGTCTGCTCTCAAAGTGCCTGGCCGTGTATCCTCCCACAAATGCATTATGGCCTGCCTCTGCTCGCACAGCCGCTCCACCATGTGCAGGGTGGAGTTCCACCTTGTTGCAATGTCGATAATGAGGCGGTGGTTGGGAAGGTGGAGCAATCGCTGCAGCTTCTGCATACGAACGGAGTGTACAGGCGACCGGCGGATGTGCGCGCACAGTCTTCGCACCTTCTGGAGCAGGGCTGTTAACTCCGGATAATTTTTGAGGAAGCACTGCACCACCAGGTTCAAGGTGTGAGCCAAGCAAGGTATGTGGCTGAGTTTTGAAAGGGCTATGGCTGCCACAAAATTACGGCCGTTATCACTAACTACCTTGCCTGCCTCAAGATGTACACTGCCCAGCCATGACTCAGTTTGTCGCTTCAAGTACTCGGCCAGCACCTCGGCGGTGTGTCTGTCGCCCAAACACATCATCTGCAACACAGCCTGCTGACGCTTTCCACTAGCTGCTCGATAGGGGGACACATCGTGTGCAACAGTGGCAGCTGCAGATGGAGTGCTCGTACGACTGCGCTCTGTGGACGAGCTTTCGCTTCTGGAGGAGGAGGAGGAGGGTCGAACGCCTACAGCCAACTGTTTCCTATACCGTGGGCTAGGCAGCACTGTCCCACCACCGCTGTCCCCTGTGGACCCTGCATCCACCACATTAACCCAGTGCGCAGTGATGGACACGTAACGGCCCTGGCCATGCCGACTGGACCATGCATCAGTTGTGAGGTGCACCTTTCCGCTCACTGACTGCTTGAGTGCATGGACAATGCGGTCTTTCACATGATGGTGGAGGGCTGGGATGGCTTTGCGAGAGAAGAAGTGGCGACTGGGTAGGTCATAGCGTGGTACTGCATAGGCCATGAGTTCGCGGAAAGCTGTGCTTTCCACCAACCGAAAGGGCATCATCTCAAACGAGATTAGTTTGGCAATATGGGCGTTCAAACCCAGTGTACGTGGATGAGAGACTGAGTACTTTCTTGACCTACTCATAGTGTCTGGGAGGGTGAGCTGGACTTGAGAGCTGCATATGGTGGAAGTAGCGGTGGACAGGGCGGACTGAGAGAGGGTTGATGATGGTGATGGAGTTGGTGTTCTTTCTGATGGCCTAGAATCAGTCTTTCGTTGATATAACAGTGGGATTCCCTGACTGCTGTGGTCTTGCAACGACACCTCAACATTTGCTGCTGTGCTAACCGGTGGGCTTACAGTGGGGGAAACAATGTAGCGTTGCTGACTACCTTCGTTGTGATCAGTTGCACATGTGGCACTTGAGGTTTGGTGTTGTGTCCACGCTTGCAAGTGCATGCTGGTTAAATGTCTAAGCATTTGAAATGGTATTCAAATTTTTCAGATTTTTCCCTCGGCTAAAGGTCTTTGCGCACTTCTTACAGATAACCTTGGCCTGATCATGAGGATTTTGGTCAAAAAAGTGCCACACTGCACTCTTCCTACTTTGGCAGACATTTTGCGGCCTAGCACGCTGTGATCTTTTGACCCTCTGGACAAGCTGTCCAGCAACTCTTTTGATGTTTGGAACCTGTCTTTGGAGTGCTCCGGGCCTGCCAGATAACAGCTGTTGCGATGTCGATGTCTGCTGTGGATGCTCCTCATCTGAGCTATTGGAAGCAGCACCCTCTTCCCCCAATGGATGCCAATCTGGGTCAACAACTGGGTCATCCATCACCTCCTCTTCTATGTCATGTGCACCTTCCTCTGTGTCACCGTGTATGGTGGTATAGTGTGCGGGAAGGGGCACCTGAGTCTCATCAGGGTCAGAATCTGGCTCTGTACACTGCGAGGACAATGTAGTGCTCTGAGTGAATGTACCAGCAGAATCATCCATCAGCGGCTGTGCATCAGTGCACTCCATGTCAGATTCATCTTGGCCTGGGTAATTCACCATTTCACTAGATAATCCAGGCATGGTATGTGAAAACAGCTCCATGGAGTAATCAGTAGTATGGCCTGCGTCATCCTTCAATCTTGGTTGGGGTGAAGGACACAAGGAAAGGTGTGGTTCATGAACATGAGCCTCCAATGACGACTCAGTGCTTTTACTTTTTACTTTTTTTCAGAAGAGGAGACGATAGAGCTGGAGGCTGAGTCAGCAATGTAAGACAAAACTTTTTCCTGATGCTCTGGCTTTAAAAGCGGTTTGCCAACTCCTAGAAAACTAAGCGTTCGAGGCCTTATGTAGCCAGACGATGACGCAGGGTCAGCACCTCCTGCATTCGGTCCTATTTTGCTCTTGCCACTACCATCAGATCCACCACCAACACCATCATTACCAGCTGCCAACCCCCGCCCAATTCCACGGCCTCTTCCGCCAGCCTTTCTCATTTTTGGTAGAAATGTAGACAAAATCCAACAAACTATATAGTAATGTAAAACAAGGTACAAGGTGTCTATAGGACAGGGGAGATTTTGAATTTCTGCAGACACTTGTGGACACTGGACACTTTTGGATTGTGTGAGGCCCACTGATATCTGAGCGCTATGTGACAGGCTCGATGGCACAGCTGTGACCAAAGTGACTAGAGGATAAGGGAGATTTTGAATCTCTGCACACACTTTTGGACACTGGACACTTTTGGATTGTGTGAGGCCCACTGATATCTGAGCGCTATGTGACAGGCTCGATGGCACTGCTGTGACCAAAGTGACTAGAGGATAAGGGAGATTTTGAATCTCTGCACACACTTTTGGACACTGGATGGACACTTTTGGATTGTGTGAGGCCCACTGATATCTGAGCGCTATGTGACAGGCTCGATGGCACAGCTGTGACCAAAGTGACTAGAGGATAAGGGAGATTTTGAATCTCTGCACACACTTTTGGACACTGGATGGACACTTTTGGATTGTGTGAGGCCCACTGATATCTGAGCGCTATGTGACAGGCTCGATGGCACAGCTGTGACCAAAGTGACTAGAGGATAGGGGAGATTTTGAATCTCTGCACACACTTTTGGACACTGGATGGACACTTTTGGATTGTGTGAGGCCCACTGATATCTGAGCGCTATGTGACAGGCTCGATGGCACAGCTGTGACCAAAGTGACTAGAGGATAAGGGAGATTTTGAATCTCTGCACACACTTTTGGACACTGGATGGACACTTTTGGATTGTGTGAGGCCGACTGATATCTGAACGCTATGTGACAGGCTCGATGGCACAGCTGTGACCAAAGTGACTAGAGGATAAGGGAGATTTTGAATCTCTGCACACACTTTTGGACACTGGATGGACACTTTTGGATTGTGTGAGGCCCACTGATATCTGAGCGCTATGTGACAGGCTCGATGGCACAGCTGTGACCAAAGTGACTAGAGGATAAGGGAGATTTTGAATCTCTGCACACACTTTTGGACACTGGACACTTTTGGATTGTGTGAGGCCCACTGATATCTGAGCGCTATGTGACAGGCTCGATGGCACAGCTGTGACCAAAGTGACTAGAGGATAAGGGAGATTTTGAATCTCTGCACACACTTTTGGACACTGGATGGACACTTTTGGATTGTGTGAGGCCCACTGATATCTGAGCGCTATGTGACAGGCTCGATGGCACAGCTGTGACCAAAGTGACTAGAGGATAAGGGAGATTTTGAATCTCTGCACACACTTTTGGACACTGGATGGACACTTTTGGATTGTGTGAGGCCCACTGATATCTGAGCGCTATGTGACAGGCTCTGATGGCACAGCTGTGACCAAAGTGACTAGAGGATAAGGGAGATTTTGAATCTCTGCACACACTTTTGGACACTGGATGGACACTTTTGGATTGTGTGAGGCCCACTGATATCTGAGCGCTATGTGACAGGCTCGATGGCACTGCTGTGACCAAAGTGACTAGAGGATAAGGGAGATTTTGAATCTCTGCACACACTTTTGGACACTGGATGGACACTTTTGGATTGTGTGAGGCCCACTGATATCTGAGCGCTATGTGACAGGCTCGATGGCACAGCTGTGACCAAAGTGACTAGAGGATAAGGGAGATTTTGAATCTCTGCACACACTTTTGGACACTGGATGGACACTTTTGGATTGTGTGAGGCCCACTGATATCTGAGCGCTATGTGACAGGCTCGATGGCACAGCTGTGACCAAAGTGACTAGAGGATAAGGGAGATTTTGAATCTCTGCACACACTTTTGGACACTGGATGGACACTTTTGGATTGTGTGAGGCCCACTGATATCTGAGCGCTATGTGACAGGCTCGATGGCACAGCTGTGACCAAAGTGACTAGAGGATAAGGGAGATTTTGAATCTCTGCACACACTTTTGGACACTGGATGGACACTTTTGGATTGTGTGAGGCCCACTGATATCTGAGCGCTATGTGACAGGCTCGATGGCACAGCTGTGACCAAAGTGACTAGAGGATAAGGGAGATTTTGAATCTCTGCACACACTTTTGGACACTGGATGGACACTTTTGGATTGTGTGAGGCCCACTGATATCTGAGCGCTATGTGACAGGCTCGATGGCACAGCTGTGACCAAAGTGACTAGAGGATAAGGGAGATTTTGAATCTCTGCACACACTTTTGGACACTGGATGGACACTTTTGGATTGTGTGAGGCCCACTGATATCTGAGCGCTATGTGACAGGCTCGATGGCACAGCTGTGACCAAAGTGACTAGAGGATAAGGGAGATTTTGAATCTCTGCACACACTTTTGGACACTGGATGGACACTTTTGGATTGTGTGAGGCCCACTGATTTCTGAGCGCTATGTGACAGGCTCGATGGCACAGCTGTGACCAAAGTGACTAGAGGATAAGGGAGATTTTGAATCTCTGCACACACTTTTGGACACTGGATGGACACTTTTGGATTGTGTGAGGCCCACTGATATCTGAGCGCTATGTGACAGGCTCGATGGCACAGCTGTGACCAAAGTGACTAGAGGATAAGGGAGATTTTGAATCTCTGCACACACTTTTGGACACTGGATGGACACTTTTGGATTGTGTGAGGCCCACTGATATCTGAGCGCTATGTGACAGGCTCGATGGCACAGCTGTGACCAAAGTGACTAGAGGATAAGGGAGATTTTGAATCTCTGCACACACTTTTGGACACTGGATGGACACTTTTGGATTGTGTGAGGCCCACTGATATCTGAGCGCTATGTGACAGGCTCGATGGCACAGCTGTGACCAAAGTGACTAGAGGATAAGGGAGATTTTGAATCTCTGCACACACTTTTGGACACTGGATGGACACTTTTGGATTGTGTGAGGCCCACTGATATCTGAGCGCTATGTGACAGGCTCGATGGCACAGCTGTGACCAAAGTGACTAGAGGATAAGGGAGATTTTGAATCTCTGCACACACTTTTGGACACTGGATGGACACTTTTGGATTGTGTGAGGCCCACTGATATCTGAGCGCTATGTGACAGGCTCGATGGCACAGCTGTGACCAAAGTGACTAGAGGATAAGGGAGATTTTGAATCTCTGCACACACTTTTGGACACTGGATGGACACTTTTGGATTGTGTGAGGCCCACTGATATCTGAGCGCTATGTGACAGGCTCGATGGCACAGCTGTGACCAAAGTGACTAGAGGATAAGGGAGATTTTGAATCTCTGCACACACTTTTGGACACTGGATGGACACTTTTGGATTGTGTGAGGCCCACTGATATCTGAGCGCTATGTGACAGGCTCGATGGCACAGCTGTGACCAAAGTGACTAGAGGATAAGGGAGATTTTGAATCTCTGCACACACTTTTGGACACTGGATGGACACTTTTGGATTGTGTGAGGCCCACTGATATCTGAGCGCTATGTGACAGGCTCGATGGCACAGCTGTGACCAAAGTGACTAGAGGATAAGGGAGATTTTGAATCTCTGCACACACTTTTGGACACTGGATGGACACTTTTGGATTGTGTGAGGCCCACTGATATCTGAGCGCTATGTGACAGGCTCGATGGCACAGCTGTGACCAAAGTGACTAGAGGATAAGGGAGATTTTGAATCTCTGCACACACTTTTGGACACTGGATGGACACTTTTGGATTGTGTGAGGCCCACTGATATCTGAGCGCTATGTGACAGGCTCGATGGCACAGCTGTGACCAAAGTGACTAGAGGATAAGGGAGATTTTGAATCTCTGCACACACTTTTGGACACTGGAGACACTTTTGGATTGTGTGAGGCCCACTGATATCTGAGCGCTATGTGACAGGCTCGATGGCACAGCTGTGACCAAAGTGACTAGAGGATAAGGGAGATTTTGAATCTCTGCACACACTTTTGGACACTGGATGGACACTTTTGGATTGTGTGAGGCCCACTGATATCTGAGCGCTATGTGACAGGCTCGATGGCACAGCTGTGACCAAAGTGACTAGAGGATAAGGGAGATTTTGAATCTCTGCACACACTTTTGGACACTGGATGGACACTTTTGGATTGTGTGAGGCCCACTGATATCTGAGCGCTATGTGACAGGCTCGATGGCACAGCTGTGACCAAAGTGACTAGAGGATAAGGGAGATTTTGAATCTCTGCACACACTTTTGGACACTGGATGGACACTTTTGGATTGTGTGAGGCCCACTGATATCTGAGCGCTATGTGACAGGCTCGATGGCACAGCTGTGACCAAAGTGACTAGAGGATAAGGGAGATTTTGAATCTCTGCACACACTTTTGGACACTGGATGGACACTTTTGGATTGTGTGAGGCCCACTGATATCTGAGCGCTATGTGACAGGCTCGATGGCACAGCTGTGACCAAAGTGACTAGAGGATAAGGGAGATTTTGAATCTCTGCACACACTTTTGGACACTGGATGGACACTTTTGGATTGTGTGAGGCCCACTGATATCTGAGCGCTATGTGACAGGCTCGATGGCACAGCTGTGACCAAAGTGACTAGAGGATAAGGGAGATTTTGAATCTCTGCACACACTTTTGGACACTGGATGGACACTTTTGGATTGTGTGAGGCCCACTGATATCTGAGCGCTATGTGACAGGCTCGATGGCACAGCTGTGACCAAAGTGACTAGAGGATAAGGGAGATTTTGAATCTCTGCACACACTTTTGGACACTGGATGGACACTTTTGGATTGTGTGAGGCCCACTGATATCTGAGCGCTATGTGACAGGCTCGATGGCACAGCTGTGACCAAAGTGACTAGAGGATAAGGGAGATTTTGAATCTCTGCACACACTTTTGGACACTGGATGGACACTTTTGGATTGTGTGAGGCCCACTGATATCTGAGCGCTATGTGACAGGCTCGATGGCACAGCTGTGACCAAAGTGACTAGAGGATAAGGGAGATTTTGAATCTCTGCACACACTTTTGGACACTGGATGGACACTTTTGGATTGTGTGAGGCCCACTGATATCTGAGCGCTATGTGACAGGCTCGATGGCACAGCTGTGACCAAAGTGACTAGAGGATAAGGGAGATTTTGAATCTCTGCACACACTTTTGGACACTGGTGGACACTTTTGGATTGTGTGAGGCCCACTGATATCTGAGCGCTATGTGACAGGCTCGATGGCACAGCTGTGACCAAAGTGACTAGAGGATAAGGGAGATTTTGAATCTCTGCACACACTTTTGGACACTGGATGGACACTTTTGGATTGTGTGAGGCCCACTGATATCTGAGCGCTATGTGACAGGCTCGATGGCACAGCTGTGACCAAAGTGACTAGAGGATAAGGGAGATTTTGAATCTCTGCACACACTTTTGGACACTGGATGGACACTTTTGGATTGTGTGAGGCCCACTGATATCTGAGCGCTATGTGACAGGCTCGATGGCTGATCAAAGTGACTAGAGGATAAGGGAGATTTTGAATCTCTGCACACACTTTTGGACACTGGATGGACACTTTTGGATTGTGTGAGGCCCACTGATATCTGAGCGCTATGTGACAGGCTCGATGGCACAGCTGTGACCAAAGTGACTAGAGGATAAGGGAGATTTTGAATCTCTGCACACACTTTTGGACACTGGATGGACACTTTTGGATTGTGTGAGGCCCACTGATATCTGAGCGCTATGTGACAGGCTCGATGGCACAGCTGTGACCAAAGTGACTAGAGGATAAGGGAGATTTTGAATCTCTGCACACACTTTTGGACACTGGACACTTTTGGATTGTGTGAGGCCCACTGATATCTGAGCGCTATGTGACAGGCTCGATGGCACAGCTGTGACCAAAGTGACTAGAGGATAAGGGAGATTTTGAATCTCTGCACACACTTTTGGACACTGGATGGACACTTTTGGATTGTGTGAGGCCCACTGATATCTGAGCGCTATGTGACAGGCTCGATGGCACAGCTGTGACAAAAGTGACTAGAGGATAAGGGAGATTGGATTGCTTTTAAAAAAGCAGTTTGCGGAGCAGTGGGTAAACAGCAATGCAGGAATGTCAGGAAGCCTTAGAAGGCAGCCCAACAACCAACACCACTGATACACCACTATATAGCCTCCCCTTGCACTGCACACACAGTGACTGGTGTGTTGTGCAGGCCAAATTGCTAGCAGCAGAAGCAGTTTTTTTTTCTTCTCAGCAGGACAAAAAAGAAAAATTGGGATTGCTTTTAAAAAAGCAGTTTGCGAAGCAGTGGGTAAACAGCAATGCAGGAATGTCAGGAAGCCTTAGAAGGCAGCCCAACAACCAACACCACTGATACACCACTATATAGCCTCCCATTGCACTGCACACACAGTGACTGGTGTGTTGTGCAGGCCAAATCGCTAGCAGCAGAAGCAGTTTTTTTGTCTTCTTCCCTGCCTAACGCTCTCCCTACAGAATCAGCAGCAACCTATCCCTATACTAAGATCGGCAGAAGTAAGATGGCGGTCGGCGTGCACGCCCTTTTATACCCCCTGTGACGCCCACCAAAGCAAGCCAATCACTTGCATGCCCTTATGAAAGATGGTGGTGACCCGTGCCTATGTCATCACGTTGCCCACAGTGTCCGTGGATCCTGATTGGCTGAAAAAGAGCGCAAAACAAACTTTTGAAACGCGACTTTGGCGCGTAAGTCACCGACCTCGTGGCCGACCTCATCCTAGGGTCGGGTTTCGTTTCATGAAACCCGACTTTGCCAAAAGTCGGCGACTTTTGAATTTTTTCGACCCGTTTCGCTCAACTCTAGTGCTGATGTGTTGAATTGGTCTCCGGAGGCTGTTTCTTCCTTTCAGGAGCTGAAGCCAAGATTCACTTCTGCCCCGGTTTTGCAGCAACCTGATGTCTCACTCCCGTTCCAGGTAGAGGTGGATGCTTCTGAGATTGGTGCAGGAGCTGTTTTGTCCCAAAAGGATCCTGTAACATCTAAACTGAATCCCTGTGCTTTCTTTTCCTGAAAGTTCTCTCCATCTGAATGTAACTATGATGTGGGGAATTGGGAACTGTTTGCCATGAAATGGGCATTTGAGGAGTGGAGACATTGGTTGGAGGGAGCTAAACATCAAGTCGTGGTCCTCACTGACCACAAGAATTTGATTTACCTGGAGTCGGCCAAACGCTTGAACCCTAGACAGGCTAGGTGGGCCTTGTTTTTTACACGTTTTGATTTTGTGGTCTCTTTTCTTCCTGGCACTAAGAATGTCAAGGCAGACGCCCTCTCTAGGAGCTTCTTTGCTGATTCTCCTGTGGTGACCAAGCCTGCTACCATCTTAGGCGAAGGGGTAGTTCTTTCTGCCATCTCGCCCGAATTGAGACGTGCTCTGGAAGAGTTCCAGGAGGACAAACCTGACCGTTGTCCCAGTGGAAAGTTGTATGTTCCTGACCAATGGAAGAAGAGAGTGATGTCTGAAGTTCATTGCTCTGCATTGGCTGGTCATCCAGGTATTTTTGGTACTAGAGATCTGGTGAGTCGGTCTTTTTGGTGGCCCGCCTTGTCTCGTGATGTCAGGAATTTTGTGCAGTCCTGTGGGACCTGCTCCCGGTCTAAACTTTGTTCTCGCTCTAGTAGGTTGTTGATGCCTTTGCGGTCATGGACCCATATTTCAATGGATTTCATCTCTGATATGCCTGTCTCTCAGACAATGACTGTTATTTGGGTAATTTGTGATAGGTTCTCTAAGATGGTTCATCTTGTACCACTCCCTAAGTTGCCATCTTCCTCTGAGTTGGTGCCCCTGTTTTTGCAACAGGTGGTTCGCTTGCACGTGATTCCTGAGAACATTGTATCTGACAGAGGAGTTCAGTTTATGTCTAGATTTTGGAGGACTTTCTGTTCCAAGCTGGGAATTCAGTTGTCCTTCTCTTCTGCTTTTCACCCTCAGACCAATGGGCAGACGGAGAGAACAAACCAGACCTTGGAGTCGTATTTGAGATGTTTTATTTCCGCTGATCAGGATGATTGGGTTTCATTTTTGCCCTTGGCCGAATTTGCTTTAAATAATAGAGCTAGTTCTGCCACTTTGATGTCACCTTTTTTTTGTAACTTTGGGTTTCATCCTCGATTTTCTTCAGGGCAGGTGGAGCCTTCTGCCTGCCCAGGTGTTGACACTGTGGTGGAGAGAATGCACCAGATCTGGGACCAAGTGGTGGATAAGTTATCTCTCTCCCAGGAAAAGGCCCAGCGGTTTTCCAACCGACATAGGACCATTGGTCCCCAGTTTAAGGTTGGTGATATGGTTTGGTTATCATCAAAAAATATCGCTATGAAGGTGGCTTCTCCTAAGTTTAAGCTTACAAGATTTTGGAGATTATTAATCCGGTCTCTTTTCGTTTGGCTCTTCCTGTCACATTTAAAATCCATAATGTGTTTCATAAGTCCTTGTTGAAGAGGTTTGTTGAACCAGTTGTTCCTGGGGTGGCACCTCCGGACCCTGCATTGGTTGAAGGTAACATGGAATATGAGGTAGAGAAGATACTGGATTCCCATCTGGCTAGACGGAGACTCCAGTATTTGGTTAAGTGGAAGGGTTATGGTCAGGAGGATAATTCCTGGGTCTCTGCCTCTGATTTTCATGCCAAAAGATTGGTGCGTGCCTTTCATCGGGCTCACCCTGATCGCCCTGGTGGCGTGGATGAGGGTTCGGTGACCCCTCCTCAAGGGGGAGGTACTGTTGTGAGTTCATTTTCCCCTTCACCATTGAGGTCTGATGAACTCCCTCTTCTGGTGAAGGAAAGTAGTGAGGCTGATTACCAAACAGCTGAGCAGAATGATGATGACTAGGTGACTGGAATTGCTGACTGGATATAAGGCAGCCGGCGCCCTTCTGCCTTGCGGGTGATTTCTCTGAGGGATTCTTGGAGACCAGTCTGATTCCTGCTCCTCAAAAGCTAAGTTTTCTGCTCTGCTTTTTGCATTTTTGGTTTGGTTTTGATTTGCTGGATTTCTGCCTTTCCCTGCTGGGGTGAGCTGAATTCCTTTTTGCTCTGTCTTCAGAAAATACCTGGGTACTGATATTGTCATTTTGAAGCCTAGCGTCTTCAGGGCTTTTTTCCCTATCAGTCTGTTGGCTCTTTTTTCGATAGGGTTTTGGCGGATTGCAGACAGCAGCTTTTCTATCCTGTCCTATTTAGTTAGCTTGGGCCCCATCATTTGCTCAGCCTATCTTTCCATCTGTGTGAGTGTTTTTTCATCTTGCTTCACCGTCATTATATGTTGGGGGCTGCCTATTGCTTTGGGGTCTGTTCTGGGGCAGTTTAGATTTCCCTTTCTGTCTTTAGGCTATGTAGTTCTCCGGCTGTGATCGAGGGGTCTAGGGCACTGTAGGAGCCCCCCACGGCTACTGCTAGTTATTGTTGTTAGGTTCAGGGGTCTGCAATCCAATAGCTGCCAACTTCTCTGGTATTCTGGACTTAGCTAGTATTTCTGTTTTTGCCTCCTATGGTGACTCATTCATAACAGATTCACCCGACATACCACAGATCCTAGGGTACTCAATAGCAGGAAAGAATTGTGAAAAAAAAAAAAAAGTGTGTATATTTTTTCCTCTATATCTCTGAGGCCGTAGGGGGAATTTTTTTTCTTCTCTCAATGGAGATAAAGCAATTCTCTGATCATGTGGAGCAGCTCGCTGCGGAAGTGAGGGGAATTTCCGCCTACCTTGTTCATTCACATGCTGCTGAACCAAAGATCCCTACTCCTGATGTGTTTTTTGGAGATCGGTCTAAATTTTTGAATTTCAAAAATAATTGTAAATTATTTTTTGCCTTGAAGCCTAACTCGTCAGGGAGCTCCGCGCAGCAGGTTAAATTTGTCATCTCTTTGCTGCGTGGCGATCCCCAGGATTGGGCGTTTTCTTTGAAACCAGATGATCCTATTCTGACTAATGTGAACGCATTTTTTCAAGCCTTGGGGTTGTATGATGAACCTAATGCTATTGATCAGGCTCAAAAGACCCTGTTGGCATTGAGCCAGGGTCGAGATTCTGCAGAATTGTACTGTCAAAAATTCCGAAAGTGGGTGGTCCTTACTACCTGGAATGATAATGCCTTGGCAGCTCTCTTTCGGAAGGGTTTGTCAGAAGCCGTAAAAGATACTATGGTGGGATTTCCTGTTCCCTCTGGTCTTGACGATTCTATGTCATTAGCCATTCAGGTTGATCGGCGTTTACGTGAACGCAGGACTGCACGAGAGGTGTTGCCACCTGTTGAACAAGTGTCTGAACCTATGCAATGTGATAGAGTTTTGTCCAGGGAGCAACATCAGGAGTTCAGAAGGCGTAATAAGCTGTGTTTTTTTTGTGGAGATGTCTCGCATATTATTTCTGTCTGTCCTAAACGAGAGAAACGTTTTGCACACACGTTTTCTGTGGGTGGTGTTCAACCTAAGTTTCTTCTGGCAATTACTCTGATCTGCTCCCTGTCCACATTTTCTGCCAAGGCTTTTGTGGATTCAGAAGCAGCCCTGAACCTAATGGACTTGGATTTTGCTAAACGTTGTGGATTTCCGATGACACCTCTGCGGACGCCTATCCCTTTGAGGGGGATTGATGCCACTCCTTTGGTGAAAAATAAACCTCAGTTTTGGACCCAGGTGGTAATGCGGGTCGCCCCAGACCATCAAGAAAATTGCAGATTTTTGATGTTGCATAATTTGCATGATACCATTTTTCTGGGGTTTCCCTGGTTGCAAATTCATAATCCAGTTTTGGATTGGAAATCTGTGTTTGTGGTGAGTTGGGGTTGCCGGTGTGCCTTTAGTGAGGCTCTGGTTTTTTCCACCTCTCCTCAGTCGCATGATGTTCCTGACTATTTAGCGGACTTTTATGATGTATTTAGTGAGAATGAGTCTGCGTCTTTGCCTCCTCATAGGAGTTATGACTGTGCAATTGAACTGAGCCCGGGATGTAAATTTCCCAAGGGTCGGCTCTTCAATTTATCTGTACCCGAGCACGAGGCTATGCGATCCTATATTAAGGAGGCGTTGGAGAAGGGTCATATTAGACCATCCTCTTCACCCTTAGGTGCCGTTTTTTTTTTCGTGGCCAAAAAGGATGGTTCATTAAGGCCTTGTATTGATTATCGTGCCCTCAACAAAATTACTATTAAATATCAGTATCCGTTACCCCTGATTTCGGATCTATTCTCCAGAGTTAAAGGTGCTTGCTGGTTTACCAAGCTTGACCTCAGGGGGGCGTATAATCTTATCCGCATTAAGCATGGGGATGAATGGAAGACAGCGTTTAATACTCCGGAGGGACATTTTGAGTACCTGGTGATGCCTTTTGGGCTCACTAATGCCTCTTCTGTCTTCCAGTGCTTCATGAACGACATTTTCCGAGACTTTGTTGATAAATTTTTGATTATCTATCTGGATGATATTTTGATCTTCTCCAAGGATTGGGATTCTCATGTGGAACATGTTCGGACTGTGTTCCGGATCTTGAGGGAGAATTCCCTGTATGTCAAAGGATCGAAATGCCTTTTTGGGGTACAGAGGATTTCATTTTTGGGATTTATTTTTCTCTCCGTCAACTATTGAAATGGACCCGGCCAAGGTACAGGCCATTTATGATTGGGTTCAGCCCACTTCTTTCAAGGCCCTCCAGAAGTTTTTGGGTTTTGCTAATTTTTATCGGAAATTTATAGCAAAATTTTCTAGTATTGCCAAGCCATTGACTGATCAGACTAAGAAGGGTGCTGATGTGTTGAATTGGTCTCCGGAGGCTGTTTCTTCCTTTCAGGAGCTGAAGCGAAGATTCACTTCTGCCCCGGTTTTGCAGCAACCTGATGTCTCACTCCCGTTCCAGTTAGAGGTGGATGCTTCTGAGATTGGTGCAGGAGCTGTTTTGTCCCAAAAGGATCCTGTAACATCTAAACTGAATCCCTGTGCTTTCTTTTCCTGAAAGTTCGCTCCATCTGAACGTAACTATGATGTGGGGAATTGGGAACTGTTAGCCATGAAATGGGCATTTGAGGAGTGGAGACATTGGTTGGAGGGAGCTAAACATCAAGTCATGGTCCTCACTGACCACAAGAATTTGATTTACCTGGAGTCGGCCAAACGCTTGAACCCTAGACAGGCTAGGTGGGCCTTGTTTTTTACACGTTTTGATTTTGTGGTCTCTTTTCTTCCTGGCACTAAGAATGTCAAGGCAGACGCCCTCTCTAGGAGCTTCTTTGCTGATTCTCCTGTGGTGACCAAGCCTGCTACCATCTTAGGAGAAGGGGTAGTTCTTTCTGCCATCTCGCCCGAATTGAGACGTGCTCTGGAAGAGTTCCAGGAGGACAAACCTGACCGTTGTCCCAGTGGAAAGTTGTATATTCCTGACCAATGGAAGAAGAGAGTGATGTCTGAAGTTCATTGCTCTGCATTGTCTGGTCATCCAGGTATTTTTCGTACTAGAGTTCTGGTGAGTCGGTCTTTTTGGTGGCCCACCTTGTCTCATGATGTCAGGAATTTTGTGCAGTCCTGTGGGACCTGCTCCCGGTCTAAACTTTGTTCTCGCTCTAGTAGGTTGTTGATGCCTTTGCGGTCATGGACCCATATTTCAATGGATTTCATCTCTGATATGCCTGTCTCTCAGAGAATGACTTTTATTTGGGTGATTTGTGATAGGTTCTCTAAGATGGTTCATCTTGTACCACTCCCTAAGTTGCCATCTTCCTCTGAGTTGGTTCCCCTGTTTTTGCAACAGGTGGTTCGCTTGCACGTGATTCCTGAGAACATTGTATCTGACAGAGGAGTTCAGTTTATGTCTAGATTTTGGAGGACTTTCTGTTCCAAGCTGGGAATTCAGTTGTCCTTCTCCTCTCCTTTTCACCATCAGACCAATGGGCAGACGGAGAGAACAAACCAGACCTTGGAGTCGTATTTGAGATGTTTTATTTCCGCTGATCAGGATGATTGGGTTTCATTTTTGCCCTTGGCCGAATTTGCTTTAAATAATAGAGCTAGTTCTGCCACTTTGATGTCACCTTTTTTTTGTAACTTTGGGTTTCATCCTCGATTTTCTTCAGGGCAGGTGGAGCCTTCTGCCTGCCCAGGTGTTGACACTGTGGTGGAGAGAATGCACCAGATCTGGGACCAAGTGGTGGATAAGTTATCTCTCTCCCAGGAAAAGGCCCAGCGGTTTTCCAACCGACATAGGACCATTGGTCCCCAGTTTATGGTTGGTGATATGGTTTGGTTATCATCAAAAAATATCGCTATGAAGGTGGCTTCTCCTAAGTTTAAGCTTACAAGATTTTGGAGATTATTAATCCGGTCTCTTTTCGTTTGGCTCTTCCTGTCACATTTAAAATCCATAATGTGTTTCATAAGTCCTTGTTGAAGAGGTTTGTTGAACCAGTTGTTCCTGGGGTGGCACCTCCGGACCCTGTATTGGTTGAAGGTAACATGGAATATGAGGTAGAGAAGATACTGGATTCCCATCTGGCTAGACGGAGACTCCAGTATTTGGTTAAGTGGAAGGGTTATGGTCAGGAGGATAATTCCTGGGTCTCTGCCTCTGATTTTCATGCCAAAAGATTGGTGCGTGCCTTTCATCGGGCTCACCCTGATCGCCCTGGTGGCGTGGATGAGGGTTCGGTGACCCCTCCTCAAGGGGGAGGTATTGTTGTGAGTTCATTTTCCCCTTCACCATTGAGGTCTGATGAACTCCCTCTTCTGGTGAAGGAAAGTAGTGAGGCTGATTACCAAACAGCTGAGCAGAATGATGATGACTAGGTGACTGGAATTGCTGACTGGATATAAGGCAGCCGGCGCCCTTCTGCCTTGCGGGTGATTTCTCTGAGGGATTCTTGGAGACCAGTCTGATTCCTGCTCCTCAAAAGCTAAGTTTTCTGCTCTGCTTTTTGCATTTTTGGTTTGGTTTTGATTTGCTGGATTTCTGCCTTTCCCTGCTGGGGTGAGCTGAATTCCTTTTTGCTCTGTCTTCAGAAAATACCTGGGTACTGATATAGTCTTTTTGAAGCCTAGTGTCTTCAGGGCTTTTTTCCCTATCAGTCTGTTGGCTCTTTTTTCGATAGGGTTTTGGCAGATTGCAGACAGCAGCTTTTCTATCCTGTCCTATTTAGTTAGCTTGGGCCCCATCATTTGCTCAGCCTATCTTTCCATCTGTGTGAGTGTTTTTTCATCTTGCTTCACCGTCATTATATGTTGGGGGCTGCCTATTGCTTTGGGGTCTGTTCTGGGGCAGTTTAGATTTCCCTTTCTGTCTTTAGGCTATGTAGTTCTCCGGCTGTGATCGAGGGGTCTAGGGCACCGTAGGAACCCCCCACGGCTACTGCTAGTTGTTGTTGTTAGGTTCAGGGCTCTGCAATCTGATAGCTGCCAACTTCTCTTGTTTTCTGGACTTAGATAGTATTTCTGTTTTTGCTTCCTACGGTGACTCATTCATAACAGGGCAGAATGCTGGTGACGATGGTGCAGAATGCTGGACACGATGGGGGCAGAATGCTGATGATGATGGGGCAGAATGCTTGACATCATGGAGCAGAATGCTGGACACGATGGGGCAGAATGCTGGTGATGATGGGGCAGAATGCTGGGCACGATGGGGCAGATTGCTGGACACGATGGGGCAGAATGCTGGACACGATGGGGGCAGAATGCTGTGCACAATGGGGGCAGAATGCTGGACACGATGGGGCAGAATGTGACAGTGAGACACAGGAAGGGGCAGAATGAGATACAGGGCATGATTGGAGACACGGGGCAGAATGGAGATATGGGGCATGATTGGAGACACAGTGGGTAGGATCAAAGACATGGGGGCATGACTGGAGACACTGGGGGCAAGATTGGAGACAGATGGGGCAGGGCTGGAGACAGACCATGCAGGATCATGGGGCAGGATGGATACGATGGAGACAGATGGGGCAGGATGGGGAGATGATATGGGGCAGAATGGATACTCATGAGGGTGGGATGGGAGAATGTATGGCTGAAGCCAGGAATGAGACACACGGGGGCTAGGATGGGGGACATTATTACCACAGGGTTTAATTAAGGGATATTATTACTATAGTGATGTATTTATTTTATTTTTTGAGTATACTGTTTCAAATGGAGGGGCGGTACTGTTACTGTGTAGACTGACACTATGTCGCCTTTTTTTCTTCATGTGATGTAATGTAGAAGTTGGGAAAAATAAGTAATGTCTTCTGCAAGCGGAGCTCTAGGTAACTGTGTTATTTCCTGCAGAGACGAGCCCTGGCTGGAAGACGTGATGGCAGTATGTGCTGGAAGAATGAAAATCAAGGATGAAGGACTTCACCTAGAGACATCACTGGTGAGTCAGTGTGTTACCTATACACTGACAATATACACTGTATAGAGGCCCTGTGTATAATGTCATTGATCACTGTATTACCTATACACAGACACTGCATACTAAGTACAGATCTCCTGTGTATAATGGCACTTATGGTGATAATATCGTGGTATTTTTATTACTGATCAGTATTGTAGTATTCAGTCACTGTGGTGGTAATATATGGTCTGGTCATGGTGCGGTGGTATTTGATCCTTGAATGTGATATTATTCGTTCACTGTGGTGGTAATATGTGGTCTGGTCATGTTCTGGTGGTATTTGTTCCTTCTGTGTGGTATTATAGGTCACTATGTGGTCTGGACATGGTGGTATTTTTCCCTTGCATGTGATATTATTGGTCATTTTAAAAATTGAAAAATAAAAATATACCTAAAATGTATCACATATTTTAACAAATATTTAATAGGTTACCTTAGATTAGGGCACGGTCAAAAGTGTCTACCGTGTTATGGTGGCGACTTAAAAAATCTTTTGGCTAAAACAAAAGCTGCTGGCTATATGTGTAATCTGGTGATGGGAACTGTTAATGTGTGATTGGTGAGAAGTGGTTTTTCCAAGAGAGAGCGGTGGGACTTTGGACAGTTCGAGGGGTGGAAGCGGGGCTGGGGTGGAGCCTGGGTGGAGTCTCAAGGGGGCCACGAAAATTTTACCAGTATGGGGCCCCGAAATTCCTAGTAGCAGCCCTGCTCAGCTCTTGACAGAGGTAGTCGGACCTTGGAGGCTTGACCATAGTAGGGCGCAGACTACCACTCGAACCAGCATAAGCCACACTCGGGGATATCTTCAGGGTAATCTGGACCTTGCCAGGTAGTAACTGACACCAGGGTAGCACAGACTTCCCACTAAGGCCTTTCTTGTTGATCTCAGCGGTGTCTCTGGAGCTCGTCTGCCCCACTCTCTTCTCTGGCACCAAATCTTGTGGTTTGGCGCCCTGGGCTTTTATATCAGAGAAGTCTTTAGAGAGGATCACCTGATCCAATCCAGTACACAAGGTTCTTTCACCTCCAAATCTTCCAACACACTTTGGGTCTGCTTGATTTAGGCTGGCAAGCAGATGGCAGTCTCTCCTCATTAATGGCACATGGCTCATGTCTTTATGTTACATTCCTCCCCCTTTTTGCTTGCCAGTCCTCAGGCGAGTGGAATTTTTTTGAGTTCGAAGTTTCCCACAGGTAGGCCGAGTTTAGCCAACAGTTGCATCTTCTGCTGTATCTGGGACCAGACAAATTCATCCTGAGCATAACGGTTATGGGAAATCCCAGCACTGGCCCTCTCAGTCCTGTGGAGTTCTTCCTGCAGAGGTGCATCTTGGGTACTTTGAGACTAAGGCACTGGAGGTAGTAAGTTGACTCCGAGTTAGTTATCTGTCCCACTCAAGAGCGGCAACGGCATGTCTGGTGATCTCATCCGCCCTGCAAGCCCTTCTTACTCTTCCTCTAAGACAGCCCTTTGTGGGATGTCAGCCACTTCTGTTGGGTGCCCTGCCTCAGTATGGTATTCTGCTTCAGAAGAGTTGCAGCTTATTCCTGTGCAACACCAGAGGTGCCACAGCATCATCATCCTCAGGTCTAACCTCAGACTGATTTATTTGGGTGAATCTTCCTCACCACTTGATAGGGTATTGCCTCCCAATGATGATCCAGCTTGTTCCTGGGTCGTTTGTCACTAACCAACACATGGTCCCCTACCTGAAGTTGTCCATCTGATATTGGAGATCAACTTTAATGTTCCACTTCCCGATACTTCTGCTCAATCAGCTTCCTTATTGTCTGAAGTCAGTGTCTATGTTCTCGGACCCAGGCTCTTGGGCTACTGCCCGGACAGGAATCCTCTGCCACCAGCTCCAGTTCAGTAATCTCTTAGCCGCTTCAGTCAAACAGCAGCATGTAAGGGGTGTAACTCGTATTCGCATGGACTCGATTATTGTAAACTCACACCAACTTAGACACGAATTTGGACCACTTCATCTTCTTGTCCTCGTCCAATGTTCACAATATTTGCAACAGGGTTTGGTTGTAGCGCTCACAGGCCCATTTCTCCTCGGGAAGATATGGTGTGGTTCGGGAT
Organism: Dendrobates tinctorius; assembly: GCF_039654945.1. Lineage (NCBI taxonomy): Eukaryota > Metazoa > Chordata > Amphibia > Anura > Dendrobatidae > Dendrobates > Dendrobates tinctorius. The sequence goes on along the minus strand of NW_027362435.1, from coordinate 2,198 downwards.
TTGGCGATTCCATAAATACAATAGAGTTTTTCCATCACTCGCCCTTGGAAACAGGCCCCTTGGTTAGATTGAATTTGCTTCGAGCATCTATATATGCAAAAGAAGTCCTAACAGATTGCTCTGGCTGCATATTTGGCTGTTTGATCCCAGATAGGAGTCACCACTGCAAACTTGGTGAAGTGATCAGTCATGACTAGAGTTGAGCGAAACAGGTTGGGCCAGAATCATAAGTCGCCGACTTATGCCAAAGTCGTATTTCGCCGACCAAAACCCGACCATAGCGTGAAGTCGGTCATGCGGTCGGCATAACGAGCGCCAAAGTCGGATTTCCCAGAGTTCTTGCAGGTGCCTTTTTTTCAGCCAATGAGCAAGGATGTACACTCTGGGCAATGAGATGACATGTGCAGCGTCCACCATCATCATAGAGAAGGGCATTGCAGTGACTGGCTGGCTTTGGGGGGCGTCATAGTGTCTATAAAAGCCCTGACCGCTGACTTCCATTTTACTTCTGCCGATCTTAACAGTAGGGAGAGGTTGCTGTTTATCAGTAGGGAAAGAATTAGGGCTATAAAGATATAAGAAGTTTTTATCTGCTTGTGCTGATAGCAATTGTGCTGTACAGTTAGTGTGCAGTGACAGGATAGGATTTTCTTGTGTGCAGCAGTGCTGGTTATTAGGCTGCCTGATAGCTGTATTGCTGTGTGTACACTGCTGTGCAGACTGCGTTTTACACAGCACTAATACTTTTATTCTTTTTTTCTGCACAGTTACTGACCGTTCATTTTTTCCCACACCATATAGAGTGGATGCTCCTCACACACTACAGTGTGCTGGCTGGTATCATGGACAAATACATGCTGACTATCTGTGTGTGACTCCGGAAATAAATACGGAGATTTAAATTTTCCCCTACACCCTATGCAGCTGTACACTCCTCATACAGTACCGTATATCTGGTGTTTGTATTACGGTCAAATACATACTGAGTGAGCATCTGTGTGTGACTCCGGAAATATATACGGAGATTTAAATTTTTCCCTACACCGTATACAGCTGTATGCTTCTGATACAGTACCGTATATCTGCTGTTTGTATTACGGTGAAATCCATACTGAGAGAGCGTCTGTGTGTGACTCCGGAAATAAATACGGAGATTTAAATTTTCCCCTACACCGTATACAGCTGTGCGCTCCTCATACAGTACCGTATATCTGCTGTTTGTATTACAGTCAAATACATACTGAATGAGCGTCTGTGTGTGACTCAGGAAATATATATGGAGATTTAAATTTTCCCCTACTCCGTATACAGCTTTATGCTCCTCATACAGTACCATATATCTGCTGGTATTTTTGGTACATTTTCCCAAACATGAGGAAGTATGGTGGAAGAAGCCGCGGATATGGGCGGGGGGGGCAGCTGGTACTGATGGTGGTGGTGGTTCACCTGCTGGTAGTGCCAAAAGCACAATAGCACCTAAGGAAGGAGGTGTTGAGCCTGCGTCATCATCTGGCTCCAGAAGGCCTGGAAGGCTCCCTTTTCTGGGAGTAGGTAAACAGCTTTTAAAGCCGGAGCATCAGGAACAGGTTTTGGCTTACATTGCCGAAACAGCCTCCAGCTCTATCGCCTCCTCTTCTGAAGGTTCAAAAACTGCAAGCACTGAGTCGTCAGTGCAGGCTCCTGGTCAGGAACAACACCTTTTGTTGTGTCCTTCACCCCCACCAAAAGTGAAGGATGCGGCAGGCCACACTTTTGATTACTCTCTGGAGCTTTTTTCACATACCATGCCTAAGTTATCAAGTGAAATCCTGAATTCCCCAGTCCAAGGTGAATGACATGGAGTGCACTGATGCACAGGCAGTGCTATTTGATTCTGCTGGTACATTCACCCAGAGCACTACATTGCACTCTCAGTCTACTGAGCCAGATTCTGACCATGATGAAACTCAGGTGCCCCTTCCGCACACACTATACCCCCTTACACAGTGACACAGAGGAAGGTGCAGATGAAATTGAAAAGGAGGTGATGGATGACCCAGTTGTTGACCCGGATTGGCATCCATTGGGGGAAGAGGGTGCTGCTGGCAATAGCTCAGAAGAGGAGGAGGATCCGCAGCAGGCATCGAAATCACAGATGCGGTTATCTGGCAGGCCCGTAGCAGTCCAAAAACGTGTTAAAAAACAAAAAGAATTGCAGG
>NW_027362434.1:0-46020 GCF_039654945.1 Dendrobates tinctorius | reverse complement strand
AATGATTATGACATCATCAAATGATTATGCCATCAACAAAATGAATATGACATCATCCAATGATTATGACATCATATGATTATGACATCATCCAATGATTATGACATCAAATGATTATGACATCATGAAATGATTATGACATCAACAAAATGATTATGACATCATCTAATGATTATGACATCATCAAATGATTATCACATCAACAAAATGATTATGACATCATCCAATGATTATGACATCAAATGATTATGACATCAACAAAATGATTATGTCATCATCCAATGATTATGACATCATCTAATGATTATGACATCATCAAATGATTATGACATCAACAAAATAATTATGACATCATCCAATGATTATGACATCAAATGATTATGACATCATGAAATGATTGTGACATCAACAAAATGATTATGACATCATCTAATGATTATGACATCATCAAATGATTATGACATCAACAAAATGATTATGACATCATCCAATGATTATGACATCAAATGATTATGACATCAACAAAATGATTATGTCATCATCCAATGATTATGACATCATCTAATGATTATGACATCATCAAATGATTATGACATCAACAAAATGATTATGACATCATTAAATGATTATGACATCAAATGATTATGACATCATCAAATGATTATGACATCAACAAAATGATTATGACATCATCCAATGATTATGACATCAAATGATTATGACATCAACAAAATGATTATGACATCATCCAATGATTATGACATCAAATGATTATGACATCATCAAATGATTATGACATCAACAAAATGATTATGACATCATCCAATGATTATGACATCAAATGATTATGACATCATCAAATGATTATGACATCAACAAAATGATTATGACATCATCTAATAATTATGACATCATCAAATGATTATGACATCATCAAATGATTATGACATCAACAAAATGATTATGACATCAAAAAAATGATTATGACATCATCTAATGATTATGACATCATCAAATGATTATGACATCAACAAAATGATTATGACATCATCCAATGATTATGACATCAAATGATTATCACATCATCAAATGATTATGACATCAACAAAATGATTATGACATCATCCAATGATTATGACGTCAAATGATTATGACATCATCAAATCATTATGACATCAACAAAATGATTATGACATCAACAAAATGATTATGACATTATCTAATGATTATGACATCATCAAATGATTATGCCATCAACAAAATGAATATGACATCATCCAATGATTATGACATCATATGATTATGACATCATCCAATGATTATGACATCAAATGATTATGACATCATGAAATGATTATGACATCAACAAAATGATTATGACATCATCTAATGATTATGACATCATCAAATGATTATCACATCAACAAAATGATTATGACATCATCCAATGATTATGACATCAAATGATTATGACATCAACAAAATGATTATGTCATCATCCAATGATTATGACATCATCTAATGATTATGACATCATCAAATGATTATGACATCAACAAAATGATTATGAAATCATCCAATGATTATGACATCAAATGATTATGACATCATCAAATCATTATGACATCAACGAAATGATTATGACATCAACAAAATGATTATGACATCATCAAATGATTATGACATCAACAAAATGATTATGACATCATCTAATGATTATGACATCATCAAATGATTATGACATCAACAAAAGGATTATGACATCATCCAATGATTATGACATCAACAAAATGATTATGACATCATAAAATGATTATGACATCAACAAAATGATTATGACATCATCCAATGATTATGACATCAAATGATTATGACATCATCAAATGATTATGACATCAACAAAATGATTATGACATCATCCAATGATTATGACATCAAATGAATATGATATCATCAAATCATTATGACATCAACGAAATGATTATGACATCAACAAAATGATTATGACATCATCAAATGATTATGACATCAACAAAATGATTATGACATCATCTAATGATTATGACATCATCAAATGATTATGACATCAACAAAAGGATTATGACATCATCCAATGATTATGACATCAACAAAATGATTATGACATCATAAAATGATTATGACATCAACAAAATGATTATGACATCATCCAATGATTATGACATCAAATGATTATGACATCATCAAATGATTATGACATCAACAAAATGATTATGACATCATCTAATGATTATGACATCATCAAATGATTATGACATCAACAAAATGATTATGACATCATCCAATGATTATGACATCAAATGATTATGACATCATCAAATGATTATGACATCAACAAAATGATTATGACATCATCTAATGATTATGACATCATCAAATGATTATGACATCAACAAAATGATTATGACATCATCTAATGATTATGACATCATCAAATGATTATGACATCAACAAAATGATTATGACGTCATCCAATGATTATTACATCATATGATTATGACATCATCAAATGATTATGACATCAACAAAATGATTATGACATCATCTAATGATTATGACATCATCAAATGATTATGACATCAACAAAATGATTATGACATCATCCAATGATTATGACATCAAATGATTATGACATCATCAAATGATTATGACATCAACAAAATGATTATGACATCATCCAATGATTATGACATCAAATGATTATGACATCATCAAATCATTATGACATCAACAAAATGATTATGACATAATCAAATGATTATGACTTCAACAAAATGATTATGACATTATCTAATGATTATGACATCATCAAATGATTATGACATCAACAAAATGATTATGACATCATCCAATGATTATGACATCAAATGATTATGACATCATGAAATGATTATAACATCAACAAAATGAATATCACATCATCTAATGATTATGACATCATCTAATGATTATGACATCATCAAATGATTATGACATCAACAAAATGATTATGACATCAACAAAATGATTATGGCATCATCAAATGATTATGACATCAACAAAATCATTATGACATAATCAAATGATTATGACATCATCCAATGATTATGACGTCAAATGATTATGACATCATCAAATGATTATGACATCAACAAAATGATTATGACATCATCCAATGATTATGACATCAAATGATTATGATATCATCAAATCATTATGACATCAACAAAATGATTATGACATCAACAAAATGATTATGACATCATCAAATGATTATGACATCAACAAAATGATTATGACATCATCTAATGATTATGACATCATCAAATGATTATGACATCAACAAAAGGATTATGACATCATCCAATGATTATGACATCAACAAAATGATCATGACATCATAAAATGTTCATGACATCAACAAAATGATTATGACATCATCCAATGATTATGACATCAAATGATTATGACATCATCAAATGATTATGACATCAACAAAATGATTATGACATCATCAAATGATTATGACATCATCAATTGATTATGACATCAACAAAATGATTATGACATCATCTAATGATTATGACATCATCAAATGATTATGACATCAACAAAATGATTATGACATCATCCAATGATTATTACATCAAATGATTATGACATCAACAAAATGATTATGTCATCATCCAATGATTATGACATCATCTAATGATTATGACATCATCAAATGATTATGACATCAACAAAATGATTATGACTAGTGTTGAGCATTCCGATACCGCAAGTATCGGGTATCGGCCGATATTAGCGGTATCGGAATTCCGATACTTAATTCCGATACTTTTTTCATATCGGATTCCGGGATCGGAATCGGAATAGGAAGTTCCCATCATGCTATGAGCATGCTTGCTTTGATTAAGCCAATGGGAATCCTCCGAAGTGTGGGCACATCCTGTTAGGCATGTAGGCATGTTAACTATTGGCATGGCTGTGATTGGCTGCCGAAATGATGTCATGATGCACTATAAAAGCCACCGCAGCCGCCATTTCTGGTCACTCTGCTGTGAATTCAGTTAGGGACAGGCTGCTGTAGAAGACTGTGAGGGACAGTTAGAAATAGCGATTCTAAAAACAATATTGTGCTTTATCCAGGCTACATAAACCACCACTGTAGCTTGCTTTTCCCTAGCAGCGCTGTTTTCACAGCTGTCTGCAAGGGCTGTGTGAGTGCAGCTCACGCTGTGGAGTGGGTCCTGCAGCCACGTCAGGCTGTAGGCCACCCAGTGTGATCACTGCTGCCTCATACATCTTTTATTTTTTGAGCTGCATTTTTTAAATAATTTCAATCTAGTGTGCTTCCATCCGTATCCATATACGTTGGTTGCAAACACTAGTAGTAGACAGCGGAGCCTTTCTGCAGCCTTTCAGTGCTAGTGTCCACTTTGCTGCACTGTTCACGGCTGTCTGAGAGGTCTCTGACTGTGTGTGAGTGCAGCTCATGCTGAGTAGTGTGTCCTGCAGCTACGTCTGGCTGTAGGACGCTCAGCGTGCGTCACTGCCTCACACATATTTTTATTTGAGTGCAGCTCATTTTTTCTTCTATTAGTGTGCATCCATCCGTCTCCATCTACGGTGGTTGCAAACACTATATAGGAGTACACAGCGGAGCCTTTCTGCAGCCTGTCAGTGCCAGTGCCCACTTAGCTGCACTGTTGACGGCTGTCTGAGAGGTCTCTGACTGTGTGTGAGTGCAGCTCACGCTGAGTAGAGTGTCCTGCAGCTACGTCTGGTTGTAGGACGCTCAACGTGCGTCACTGCCTCACACATATTTGTCTCTGAGTGCAGCTCATTTTTTCTTCTCCTATTAGTGTGCATCCATCCGTATCCATCAACATTGGTTGGTTGCAAACACTATATAGGAGTAGATAGAGGAGCCTTTTTTTCTGGCTTGTGCCCTGCCGGCGCAGCCAGATTAGTATTACCCAATTTTTTTGGAGCCTCATCTTTTGCATTGTAGGTTACCTGCCTGCATTGTAATAGCTCCAAAAAGTTGGTGATACTATCAGTTTCAATTCTTTGTTCTCATACTTTGAGTTTGTTTCAAACAAAGAAACCACATAAAAAGTTCACCAAACACTACATTTTGAACTTGTGTAGGCCACATCAGCTCCTATTAAAGTCTAGTCCACACACACACACTTCATAAAATTAGTGTTTCTTGTACCTGTAACCAGCTGTTCAGGAATAAGCACACTAAGGCCCCCCTTTGTACTTTTTTGCCTATCTTAAGCAGTCTTGCAAGATGAAGAAGGCAGGGAGTAAGGCGCGGGGGCGTGGGCGTGGAGTTTCAGCAGGGAGAGGACGTGGGGATTCTGCAGGGAGAGGACGTGGGGATTCTACAGGTAGAGGACGTGGGGATTCTGGGCCTGCTGCGGGCACCAGTGGATCAGCATCCCCCAGTTTTAGCAGGCAACAGTCCTTTATGCGCAGCTTTGTAGGACCTCAACGTACCCCACTGCTGCGGGAGGAACAAATTGAAGCCGTTGTCGGATGGATGGCAGCTAACGCATCGACTTCAATTACTTCCGCATCCTCTCAGGGTCAGAGCACCGAAGAGCAACCATCTGTCTCTTCACCACCTGCCAAAGTGCCCAGGCAGTCAGAGAGACATGGACAGGAGCCATCACAATCTCTACTTCTGTTCTCGGAATCTGTTGGCTTGGAAAGAGGGGGCCAGCCAAGCAGCATTCCTGAATGTGAAGAAGAGGGAGTATGCAGTGATGCGCAACTTCTTTGTCCCTCTGAATCTGAAGAGGCGAGTGGGCCAGTGCCTATGGTCAGCACACCTCAGTACGCATCAGATGATGACGAGACTCAGTTGCCACTTTCTGGTGCGTACGGTGCTGGCGAGACAACCCCGGAGAAGCAGCTGTTTGAAGAGGGGAGGGAAGATGATGAGGTCCTTGACCCATCATGGCGTGAGCAACAGGAAGGTGGTGGGAGCAGCTCGGAGGAAGAGATTCCCCTACCGGCCAAAACAGGAGGCAGAGGGAGGGGGAAGACTTGGTTGCCTGTACCCTCCACTTCGGCACCCGTTAGGAGCATTCCTCCTTCCAAAGGCAAACCGGGCGCTCACAAGAGTTGCAGTGCGTGGTCCTTTTTTGACACAGTTGCAGATGACATTTGCTTTGTCAAATGCAAGCTGTGTCATCAGAGAGTCAAAAGAGGGAGAAATGTCAGCAACCTCAATACCACAAATATGTGGAAACATGTGCGCACCAAGCACGAGTTGGAGTTGCAGAGACACCCTGAAGACGTAGGCCAACGTACAGCACCACCTACCACCTCTTCAGTTCGTGTTGGGCCCTCTTCCTCCAGCTCACACACTGCTGGTTCGGCTTCCTCACAGGATCGCCAAGGAAGAACCTCTGCCACTGTTGTCCGGAGACCCTGTCAGATTCCACCCATAACAGCACGTTCCCATCCATCACAGCCATCGGTAGCACAGGCATGGGATAAAAGGCGCCCTTACTCGGCAAACCATCCCCGAGCACAGTCTCTGAATGCTGGCATTGCCAAACTTCTGGCAGTTGAAATGCTGTCATTCAGGCTGGTGGACACTGACACCTTCCGGGACTTAATGGCATTGGCAGTCCCCCAATACAACGTGCCCAGCCGCTTTTATTTCAGCAGGCGAGCCGTCCCTGCCCTGCAGAAACATGTTGAGGGCAAAATAAAACATGCGCTACTAAACGCCGTTAGTAGCAAGGTCCACCTGACCACCGATGCGTGGACCAGTAACCATGGACAGGGACGATACCTTTCCCTCACTGCCCACTGGGTCAATGTTGTGGAGCCGGGTACGGATCTGGAGAGTGGCGCTGTACGTGTTCTTCCAACGCCACGGATTGCAGGACTCCAGTCTGTACACATAGACTCCTCCTCCTACTCAAGTTCCTCAGAAACAGCAGAGCAGGAGCCTGTTACGACCGATATGAGCACAGCCGTGGCCAAACGTCAACAGGCTGTACTCAAATTAATTTCTTTGGGGAATCGAAGCCACACAGCGCAGGAGCTCTGGAATGCTATCAAGCTGGAGAGCGATGTGTGGTTTGGGCCAGCGAATCTCCAGCCGGGCTTGGTAGTGTGTGACAATGGCCGAAATCTGGTGGCAGCTCTTGGCCTAGGCAACCTCACACACATCCCATGTCTGGCACATGTTCTTAACTTGGTCGTGCAGAGCTTTCTGAGGGACTATCCGGATCTTGATGCACTGTTGCACAAGGTCCGCATAGAGTGCGCTCACTTGCGACGTTCCAGCACGGCAAGATCGCGCCTCGCTGCTCTGCAGCGACGATTTGGCCTTCCAGAACATCGCATCATATGTGACCTACCCACCCGGTGGAATTCAACGTTACATATGTTGGAGCGGTTGTGTGAGCAGCAGGCAGCAGTCATGGAGTACCAGCTGCATCAGGCGCAAACAAGTCGCACTGTGCGCCGTTCACACTTCAGCACCATTGAGTGGGCCTCTATGAAGGACATCTGCCTCGTTTTGCGTGCCTTCGATGAATCCACGCGGATGGCGAGTGCAGATGATGCACTAGTCAGCATGACTGTCCCCCTTATCTGCCTGCTTCAACAAACACTGCAAGCACTAAGGGATGAGGTTTCAGAAGAGGTGGAGGATGAGGAGTCCCAAATGCCATCTGCTTCTGGACAGTCTGCGCTACGTGTTTCCTCACAAAGGCCTAGGCAGGGGACACTTTGTGAGGAGGATGAGGAGGAGTCGATGGAGGAGGAAGACATCTCTCCAGAGGAGGGAGGTACACAAACCTCTACTCAGTATGTACAGCGAGGGTGGGGTGATGCAGAGCAGGTCGAGGTCACGCCTCAAACAGGGGACAGCGGTTCTTTGGCAGTTGGGAGTCTGCAGCACATGGTTGATTTCATGCTGCAGTGCCTGAGAAACGACCGCCGCATCGCCCACATTCTCGTCTCGGCTGATTATTGGGTGTACACCCTCCTAGATCCTCGCTACCGGGACAGCGTACAAAGGCTCATACCAACGTTGAACCGGGAGCGTAAAATGCGGGAGTACGAAGAGTCACTGGTGCAGTCCATAATGTTTTCCATTCCACCCGACAGCATTGTTGCAAGTGCTTTACAAAGCAGCTCTGTGCGTCGAGGCAGTGGAGGAAACTCTGCACAAAGAGGGAGCAGAGGCAGTGCCGCAGCACAAGGCAAGACCACTATGGCCCAAATGTGGCAAAGTTTTGTGTGTCCACCACAATTGTCTACACCATCAGCGACGCCTCGAGTCAGCAGGAGGCAACGCTTCCGTCAGATGGTGTCAGACTACATGTCTTGCCCTGTCGCTGTACTCCCAGATGGCTCTTCCCCCTTCAAGTTTTGGGTCTCTAAGCTGGATACATGGCCAGAGCTTAGCCAGTATGCATTGGAGGTGCTGGCTTGCCCTGCTGCCAGTGTATTATCGGAACGTGTCTTTAGTGCCGCAGGTGGTGTACTAACAGACCGTCGCACGCGACTATCTTCCGATAATGTTGACCGGCTGACTTTTCTGAAAATGAACAAGGCCTGGATCTCCAAAGACTTTGCCATTCCTCTTACAGACTAAATTAGTGGTTGGCAACTGTATCCAGGTCTGCTGGTGTGTTCATTTTTCTACCACCTGAACTATAATCCCTGTGCTTCAACACAGCCAGTTGTCGCTCAGATGTGTCGTCTGCACAGAGAAACACACTAGCTCCTGTGTTACTGGGGTTCAGTAATGCCAGCTGATCCCCTGCTGTGTGGACGGCAGAGTCACCAGCTCCATCAACATTCAAACCACTACTGATTTTTAACCGTGCCCAACTTAGGTCTCTGGCTCCACTGTCTCTACTATTTCCCCTGACCTCCAACCCCGCCATCTACATCTCTGAAGTGGCGTCAGCACAATCTACACTTGTTCCTGTGTTCCTGTGGCTCAGTCCCATCAGTTTATCCCCTGATGTGTGTCCGGCAAGGTCTCCTGCTCTGTCCACATTCCCATAACCAGTAGTGGGAATGAGGACAGAGCTGGCGAACTTGCCGGACAAACATCAGGGGATCAACTGATGGGACTGAGCACCAGTAACACAGGAACAAGTGTAGATTGTGCTGACGCCACTTCAGAGATGTAGCTGGCGGGGTTGGAGGCCAGGGTAAATAGTAGAGACAGTGGAGCCAGAGGCCTAAGTGGAGCATGGTTAGAATCAGTAGTAGTCCACAACCTCCATAAAAACCGCTGCCCATTGGCCTCTGCATGCGGCATGCGTAATCCTGGGCACCAACAGCGTCAGTTGGTGTTCAGAAGTGTCGTCTCCACAGAGCCAAACACATTCGTTCAAGTGTTAGTGGGGTTCAGCACTGCCAGCTGTTCCCCTGCTGTGGAGATGGCAAGTCTCCTGCTGCCTTCACCTGCCAAAATCCAGTAGGCCCCAGCCTGCTCCTCGCCTAATCCTGGGCTCCAACAGCGTCAGTTGGTGTTCAGAAGTGTCGTCTCCACAGAGCCAAACACATTCGTTCAAGTGTTACTGGGGTTCAGCACTGCCAGCTGTTCCCCTGCTGTGGAGATGGCAAGTCTCCTGCTGCATTCACCTGCCAAAATCCAGTAGGCCCCAGCCTGCTCCTCGCCTAATCCTGGGCTCCAACAGCGTCAGTTGGTGTTCAGAAGTGTCGTCTCCACAGAGCCAAACACATTCGTTCAAGTGTTAGTGGGGTTCAGCACTGCCAGCTGTTCCCCTGCTGTGGAGATGGCAAGTCTCCTGCTGCCTTCACCTGCCAAAATCCAGTAGGCCCCAGCCTGCTCCTCGCCTAATCCTGGGCTCCAACAGCGTCAGTTGGTGTTCAGAAGTGTCGTCTCCACAGAGCCAAACACATTCGTTCGAGTGTTAGTGGGGTTCAGCACTGCCAGCTGTTCCCCTGCTGTGGAGATGGCAAGTCTCCTGCTGCCTTCACCTGCCAAAATCCAGTAGGCCCCAGCCTGCTCCTTGCCTAATCCTGGGCTCCAACAGCGTCAGTTGGTGTTCAGAAGTGTCGTCTCCACAGAGCCAAACACATTCGTTCAAGTGTTAGTGGGGTTCAGCACTGCCAGCTGTTCCCCTGCTGTGGAGATGGCAAGTCTCCTGCTGCCTTCACCTGCCAAAATCCAGTAGGCCCCAGCCTGCTCCTCGCCTAATCCTGGGCTCCAACAGCGTCAGTTGGTGTTCAGAAGTGTCGTCTCCACAGAACCAAACACATTCGTTCAAGTGTTAGTGGGGTTCAGCACTGCCAGCTGTTCCCCTGCTGTGGAGATGGCAAGTCTCCTGCTGCATTCACCTGCCAAAATCCAGTAGGCCCCAGCCTGCTCCTCGCCTAATCCTGGCCTCCAACAGCGTCAGTTGGTGTTCAGAAGTGTCGTCTCCACAGAGCCAAACACATTCGTTCGAGTGTTAGTGGGGTTCAGCACTGCCAGCTGTTCCCCTGCTGTGGAGATGGCAAGTCTCCTGCTGCCTTCACCTGCCAAAAGCAACAGGCCCCAGCCTGCTCCTCGCCTAATCCTGGGCTCCAACAGCGTCAGTTGGTGTTCAGAAGTGTCGTCTCCACAGAACCAAACACATTCGTTCAAGTGTTAGTGGGGTTCAGCACTGCCAGCTGTTCCCCTGCTGTGGAGATGGCAAGTCTCCTGCTGCCTTCACCTGCCAAAATCCAGTAGGCCCCAGCCTGCTCCTCGCCTAATCCTGGGCTCCAACAGCGTCAGTTGGTGTTCAGAAGTGTCGTCTCCACAGAGCCAAACACATTCGTTCAAGTGTTAGTGGGGTTCAGCACTGCCAGCTGTTCCCCTGCTGTGGAGATGGCAAGTCTCCTGCTGCATTCACCTGCCAAAATCCAGTAGGCCCCAGCCTGCTCCTCGCCTAATCCTGGGCTCCAACAGCGTCAGTTGGTGTTCAGAAGTGTCGTCTCCACAGAGCCAAACACATTCGTTCAAGTGTTAGTGGGGTTCAGCACTGCCAGCTGTTCCCCTGCTGTGGAGATGGCAGTCTCTCCTGCTGTCTCTGCATTACAAAGACAGTAGGCCTCTGCCTACACCCTCCTATTTCCTGGGCTTCAACACAGCCAGTTGTAGTTCGGAAGTGCCGTCCACACGGAAAGAGACACTTGCTCCCGTGTCTCAGTGGGGTTCAGTAACGTCAGCTGATCCCCTGCTGTGTGGATGGCAGTCTCTCCTGCTGTAAACTCATTCAAAATACAGTAGGCCTCTGCCTACACCCTCCTATTTCCTGGGCTTCAACACAGCCAGTTGTAGTTCGGAAGTGCCGTCCACACGGAAAGAGATACTTGCTCCCGTGTCTCAGTGGGGTTCAGTAACGTCAGCTGATCCCCTGCTGTGTGAATGGCAGTCTCTCCTGCTGTAAACTCATTCAAAATACAGTAGGCCTCTGCCTACACCCTCCTATTTCCTGGGCTTCAACACAGCCAGTTGTAGTTCGGAAGTGCCGTCCACACGGAAAGAGACACTTGCTCCCGTGTCTCAGTGGGGTTCAGTAACGTCAGCTGATCCCCTGCTGTGTGGATGGCAGTCTCTCCTGCTGTAAACTCATTCAAAATACAGTAGGCCTCTGCCTACACCCTCCTATTTCCTGGGCTTCAACACAGCCAGTTGTAGTTCGGAAGTGCCGTCCACACGGAAAGAGATACTTGCTCCCGTGTCTCAGTGGGGTTCAGTAACGTCAGCTGATCCCCTGCTGTGTGGATGGCAGTCTCTCCTGCTGTAAACTCATTCAAAATACAGTAGGCCTCTGCCTACACCCTCCTATTTCCTGGGCTTCAACACAGCCAGTTGTAGTTCGGAAGTGCCGTCCACACGGAAAGAGATACTTGCTCCCGTGTCTCAGTGGGGTTCAGTAACGTCAGCTGATCCCCTGCTGTGTGGATGGCAGTCTCTCCTGCTGTAAACTCATTCAAAATACAGTAGGCCTCTGCCTACACCCTCCTATTTCCTGGGCTTCAACACAGCCAGTTGTAGTTCGGAAGTGCCGTCCACACGGAAAGAGATACTTGCTCCCGTGTCTCAGTTGGGTTCAGTAACGTCAGCTGATCCCCTGCTGTGTGGATGGCAGTCTCTCCTGCTGTCACCTCATTCAAAATTCAGTAGGCCTCTGCCTACACCCTCCTATTTCCTGGGCTTCAACACAGCCAGTTGTAGTTCGGAAGTGCCGTCCACACGGAAAGAGATACTTGCTCCCGTGTCTCAGTGGGGTTCAGTAACGTCAGCTGATCCCCTGCTGTGTGGATGGCAGTCTCTCCTGCTGTAAACTCATTCAAAATACAGTAGGCCTCTGCCTACACCCTCCTATTTCCTGGGCTTCAACACAGCCAGTTGTAGTTCGGAAGTGCCGTCCACACGGAAAGAGATACTTGCTCCCGTGTCTCAGTGGGGTTCAGTAACGTCAGCTGATCCCCTGCTGTGTGGATGGCAGTCTCTCCTGCTGTCACCTCATTCAAAATTCAGTAGGCCTCTGCCTACACCCTCCTATTTCCTGGGCTTCAACACAGCCAGTTGTAGTTCGGAAGTGCCGTCCACACGGAAAGAGATACTTGCTCCCGTGTCTCAGTGGGGTTCAGTAACGTCAGCTGATCCCCTGCTGTGTGGATGGCAGTCTCTCCTGCTGTAAACTCATTCAAAATACAGTAGGCCTCTGCCTACACCCTCCTATTTCCTGGGCTTCAACACAGCCAGTTGTAGTTCGGAAGTGCCGTCCACACGGAAAGAGATACTTGCTCCCGTGTCTCAGTGGGGTTCAGTAACGTCAGCTGATCCCCTGCTGTGTGGATGGCAGTCTCTCCTGCTGTAAACTCATTCAAAATACAGTAGGCCTCTGCCTACACCCTCCTATTTCCTGGGCTTCAACACAGCCAGTTGTAGTTCGGAAGTGCCGTCCACACGGAAAGAGATACTTGCTCCCGTGTCTCAGTGGGGTTCAGTAACGTCAGCTGATCCCCTGCTGTGTGGATGGCAGTCTCTCCTGCTGTAAACTCATTCAAAATACAGTAGGCCTCTGCCTACACCCTCCTATTTCCTGGGCTTCAACACAGCCAGTTGTAGTTCGGAAGTGCCGTCCACACGGAAAGAGATACTTGCTCCCGTGTCTCAGTGGGGTTCAGTAACGTCAGCTGATCCCCTGCTGTGTGGATGGCAGTCTCTCCTGCTGTCACCTCATTCAAAATTCAGTAGGCCTCTGCCTACACCCTCCTATTTCCTGGGCTTCAACACAGCCAGTTGTAGTTCGGAAGTGCCGTCCACACGGAAAGAGATACTTGCTCCCGTGTCTCAGTGGGGTTCAGTAACGTCAGCTGATCCCCTGCTGTGTGGATGGCAGTCTCTCCTGCTGTAAACTCATTCAAAATACAGTAGGCCTCTGCCTACACCCTCCTATTTCCTGGGCTTCAACACAGCCAGTTGTAGTTCGGAAGTGCCGTCCACACGGAAAGAGACACTTGCTCCCGTGTCTCAGTGGGGTTCAGTAACGTCAGCTGATCCCCTGCTGTGTGGATGGCAGTCTCTCCTGCTGTAAACTCATTCAAAATACAGTAGGCCTCTGCCTACACCCTCCTATTTCCTGGGCTTCAACACAGCCAGTTGTAGTTCGGAAGTGCCGTCCACACGGAAAGAGACACTTGCTCCCGTGTCTCAGTGGGGTTCAGTAACGTCAGCTGATCCCCTGCTGTGTGGATGGCAGTCTCTCCTGCTGTAAACTCATTCAAAATACAGTAGGCCTCTGCCTACACCCTCCTATTTCCTGGGCTTCAACACAGCCAGTTGTAGTTCGGAAGTGCCGTCCACACGGAAAGAGATACTTGCTCCCGTGTCTCAGTGGGGTTCAGTAACGTCAGCTGATCCCCTGCTGTGTGGATGGCAGTCTCTCCTGCTGTCACCTCATTCAAAATTCAGTAGGCCTCTGCCTACACCCTCCTATTTCCTGGGCTTCAACACAGCCAGTTGTAGTTCGGAAGTGCCGTCCACACGGAAAGAGATACTTGCTCCCGTGTCTCAGTGGGGTTCAGTAATGTCAGCTGATCCCCTGCTGTGTGGATGGCAAAGTCTCCTGCTGCCTACACAGTCGTACCACTACTGATTTTTAACCGTGCTCCAATTAGGCCTGTGGCTCCACTGTCTCTCGTATTTCCCCTGTCCTCCAACCCTGCCAGTTACAGCTCCGAAGTGGCGTCTGCACAATCCACACTTGTTCCTGTGTTACAGGTGTTCAGTCCGATCAGTTAATCCCCTGATGTGTGTCCGGCAATGTCGCCTGCTCTGTCCACATTCCCATTATCGGAATGTGGACAGAGCAGGCGACATTGCCGGACACACATCAGGGGATTAACTGACCGGACTGAACACCTGTAACACAGGAACAAGTGTGGATTGTGCAGACGCCACTTCGGAGCTGTAACTGGCGGGGTTGGAGGACAGGGGAAATACGAAAATCAGTGAATCCACAGGCCTAAGTGGAGCTTGGTTCAAATTAGTAGTCTACAACCGATCTTAAAATTTCTTCAATGCAGCCTAAGCCTGCTCCGTGCTTGTCCCTGGGCTTCAACACAGCCAGTTGTTGCTCGGAAGTGCCGTCTTCACAGAGTAAAACACTAGCTCCTGTGTTTGTGGGGTTCAGTAACGTCAGCTGTTCCCCTGCTGTTTTGATGGCAATCTGTCCTGCTGCCTCCCAATTGACAGCACATCAGGCCTCAGCCTGCTAAGTGCTTGTCCTGGGCTCCAACATCGCCAGTTGCTGCTCATAACTGACTTTGGCACGGGTACTCCCTCCTGCCCAGCTTGGTTCCAGCCCTGCCTGCTGTTTCCGGGAAGTGTCAATGTCAGTTTGCCACCCCAAGTTGTCATGTCGTGTTGCGGTTGGGTTAGCCGAGGCTAGGGTGCCAGCAGTTTAGGTGCTTCCTATGTGGACTGTGGGTTCTGGTAAGAAAGGTTTGTTCCATAGTGCCAGTAGGACAAGCACCCCCTGTAGGACTGTGTGATTCGGTAACTGCGGCCAGCTTGCGGCATGCCAACTTTGCTTTTCAGGGGTAACTTCTGATACCCCTCCGGGTTCCAGCACCGTCAGCTGGTTCTCATCAGAGCCTTTGGCCTAGGTGCCTCCATCTCGGTATCCGAGTTCCAGCAACGTCTGCTGGTCCTTGGTAGTGCTTTGTAGCACAGGTACCTCCTGCTTAGTAACCGGGTTCCAGCACCGTCAGCTGGTCCTCGGTTGTGCCATTGGCTCTTATTCCTTCTGCTGCCCCTCCGGGTGCCAGCACTGTCAGCTGGTCCTCGCTATTTCCATTTGCTCTTGCAGCTTATGCTACCCCTCCGGGTTCCAGCACCGTCAGCTGGTTCTCGTCAGAGCCTTTGGCCTAGGTGCCTCCATCTCGGTATCCGAGTTCCGGCAACGTCTGCTGGTCCTTGGTAGTGCTTTGTAGCACAGGTACCTCCTGCTTAGTAACCGGGTTCCAGCACCGTCAGCTGGTCCTCGGTTGTGCCATTGGCTCTTATTCCTTCTGCTGCCCCTCCGGGTGCCAGCACTGTCAGCTGGTCCTCGCTATTTCCATTTGCTCTTGCAGCTTATGCTACCCCTCCGGGTTCCAGCACCGTCAGCTGGTTCTCGTCAGAGCCTTTGGCCTAGGTGCCTCCATCTCGGTATCCGAGTTCCGGCAACGTCTGCTGGTCCTTGGTAGTGCTTTGTAGCACAGGTACCTCCTGCTTAGTAACCGGGTTCCAGCACCGTCAGCTGGTCCTCGGTTGTGCCATTGGCTCTTATTCCTTCTGCTGCCCCTCCGGGTGCCAGCACTGTCAGCTGGTCCTCGCTATTTCCATTTGCTCTTGCAGCTTATGCTACCCCTCCGGGTTCCAGCACCGTCAGCTGGTTCTCGTCAGAGCCTTTGGCCTAGGTGCCTCCATCTCGGTATCCGAGTTCCGGCAACGTCTGCTGGTCCTTGGTAGTGCTTTGTAGCACAGGTACCTCCTGCTTAGTAACCGGGTTCCAGCACCGTCAGCTGGTCCTCGGTAGTGCCATTGGCTCTTGTTCCTTCTGCTGCCCCTCCGGGTGCCAGTACCGTCAGCTGGTTCAAGAGGACAAAGAACAGGAAGACAACCACCAAGATGCAGAACAACAAGAGAGAGAAGACAAAGAAGCATAAAAAAAACAAAGCAGAAGAACATTAAGCATAAGACTAATACTCTGAGCAAATGATATTATCTTATTTATAAGCAGAAGAAGACTAAGCAGTGTATGGGGGTGAGTCCGTTCCTCCTCGTGGTGCCCCTGGAAAAGGCCTGCTTCTGCAGGCCAAACTGAACGCGGACAAATCCTGTTGTAAATCTTTTGTGACAGGCAGAACGGAAGGTGTAAACTTCTAACTTTTCTAGATAACAACTACAGGAATGCCTGACACAAACAAGAATATGATGAAGAAGAATAGGAAGAAGATGAAGAAGCTGAATATGTAGAATAATAATTGTTGAATAAGAAGAATATGAAGAATGTAAGAAAAGGAAGAAGAAGAAGAAGAAGAAGAAGAAGAAGAAGAAGAAGAAGAAGAATGTAAAAAAAGGAAGTAGAAGAAGAAGAAGAAGAATGTAAAAAAAAAGGAATAAGAAGAAGAATGTAAAAAAAGGAAGTAGTAGAAGAAGAAGAAGAATGTAAAAAAAGGAAGTAGAAGAAGAAGAAGAAGAATGTAAAAAAAGGAAGTAGAAGAAGAAGACATACATGTCTGGCAAAATATAAATGAGGCTAACATAGTCAATATCTTTGTAACTCCTAACATCTTTAAAAAAAAAAGTTTAATTCCTGCTATTCCATTTGATTGGGCTAAACCTCTATGGCTTTAATGTCTCCTCCACCTCCCACAATACATTCTACATTATTCTTAGTTGTTTTTCTTCATGTAGAATTAACCTACAAGGAAAGAAAGGGTTTTTTTAAATTCCGATATTTTGGCCCCATTGACTTGCATTGGTTCCCGGTATCGGAATCGGCGATACCGATATTTTTTTTTAAGATCGGCCGATCCATTCCGATCCGATATTTTCAAGTATCGGCTGGTATCGCTCAACTCTAATTATGACATCATCCAATGATTATGACATCAAATGATTATGATATCATCAAATCATTATGACATCAACGAAATGATTATGACATCAACAAAATGATTATGACATCATCAAATGATTATGACATCAACAAAATGATTATGATATCATCTAATGATTATGACATCATCAAATGATTATGACATCAACAAAAGGATTATGACATCATCCAATGATTATGACATCAACAAAATGATTATGACATCATAAAATGATTATGACATCAACAAAATGATTATGACATCATCCAATGATTATGACATCAAATGATTATGACATCATCAAATGATTATGACATCAACAAAATGATTATGACATCATCCAATGATTATGACATCAAATGATTATGATATCATCAAATCATTATGACATCAACGAAATGATTATGACATCAACAAAATGATTATGACATCATCAAATGATTATGACATCAACAAAATGATTATGACATCATCAAATGATTATGACATCAACAAAATGATTATGACATCAACAAAATGATTATGGCATCATCAAATGATTATGACATCAACAAAATCATTATGACATCATCAAATCATTATGACATCAACGAAATGATTATGACATCAACAAAATGATTATGACATCAACAAAATGATTCTGACATCATCTAATGATTATGACATCATCAAATGATTATGACATCAACAAAATGATTATGACATCATCCAATGATTATGACATCAAATGATTATGACATCATCAAATCATTATGACATCAACAAAATGATTATGACATCATCAAATGATTATGACTTCAACAAAATGATTATGACATTATCTAATGATTATGACATCATCAAATGATTATGACATCAACAAAATAATTATGACATCATCCAATGATTATGACATCAAATGATTATGACATCATGAAATGATTGTGACATCAACAAAATGATTATGACATCATCTAATGATTATGACATCATCAAATGATTATGACATCAACAAAATGATTATGACATCATCCAATGATTATGACATCAAATGATTATGACATCATCAAATGATTATGACATCAACAAAATGATTATGACATCATCCAATGATTATGACATCAAATGATTATGACATCAACAAAATGATTATGACATCATCCAATGATTATGACATCAAATGATTATGACATCATCAAATGATTATGACATCAACAAAATGATTATGACATCATCCAATGATTATGACATCAAATGATTATGACATCATCAAATGATTATGACATCAACAAAATGATTATGACATCATCTAATGATTATGACATCATCAAATGATTATGACATCATCAAATGATTATGACATCAACAAAATGATTATGACATCAAAAAAATTATTATGACATCATCTAATGATTATGACATCATCAAATGATTATGACATCAACAAAATGATTATGACATCATCCAATGATTATGACATCAAATGATTATCACATCATCAAATGATTATGACATCAACAAAATGATTATGACATCATCCAATGATTATGACGTCAAATGATTATGACATCATCAAATCATTATGACATCAACAAAATGATTATGACATCAACAAAATGATTATGACATCATCAAATGATTATGACTTCAACAAAATGATTATGACATTATCTAATGATTATGACATCATCAAATGATTATGCCATCAACAAAATGATTATGACATCATCCAATGATTATGACATCAAATGATTATGACATCATGAAATGATTATGACATCAACAAAATGATTATGACATCATCTAATGATTATGACATCATCAAATGATTATGACATCAACAAAATGATTATGACATCATCCAATGATTATGACATCAAATGATTATGACATCAACAAAATGATTATGTCATCATCCAATGATTATGACATCATCTAATGATTATGACATCATCAAATGATTATGACATCAACAAAATGATTATGAAATCATCCAATGATTATGACATCAAATGATTATGACATCATCAAATCATTATGACATCAACGAAATGATTATGACATCAACAAAATGATTATGACATCATCAAATGATTATGACATCAACAAAATGATTATGACATCATCTAATGATTATGACATCATCAAATGATTATGACATCAACAAAAGGATTATGACATCATCCAATGATTATGACATCAACAAAATGATTATGACATCATAAAATGATTATGACATCAACAAAATGATTATGACATCATCCAATGATTATGACATCAAATGATTATGACATCATCAAATGATTATGACATCAACAAAATGATTATGACATCATCCAATGATTATGACATCAAATGAATATGATATCATCAAATCATTATGACATCAACGAAATGATTATGACATCAACAAAATGATTATGACATCATCAAATGATTATGACATCAACAAAATGATTATGACATCATCTAATGATTATGACATCATCAAATGATTATGACATCAACAAAAGGATTATGACATCATCCAATGATTATGACATCAACAAAATGATTATGACATCATAAAATGATTATGACATCAACAAAATGATTATGACATCATCCAATGATTATGACATCAAATGATTATGACATCATCAAATGATTATGACATCAACAAAATGATTATGACATCATCTAATGATTATGACATCATCAAATGATTATGACATCAACAAAATGATTATGACATCATCCAATGATTATGACATCAAATGATTATGACATCATCAAATGATTATGACATCAACAAAATGATTATGACATCATCTAATGATTATGAAATCATCAAATGATTATGACATCAACAAAATGATTATGACATCATCTAATGATTATGACATCATCAAATGATTATGACATCAACAAAATGATTATGACGTCATCCAATGATTATTACATCATATGATTATGACATCATCAAATGATTATGACATCAACAAAATGATTATGACATCATCTAATGATTATGACATCATCAAATGATTATGACATCAACAAAATGATTATGACATCATCCAATGATTATGACATCAAATGATTATGACATCATCAAATGATTATGACATCAACAAAATGATTATGACATCATCCAATGATTATGACATCAAATGATTATGACATCATCAAATCATTATGACATCAACAAAATGATTATGACATAATCAAATGATTATGACTTCAACAAAATGATTATGACATTATCTAATGATTATGACATCATCAAATGATTATGACATCAACAAAATGATTATGACATCATCCAATGATTATGACATCAAATGATTATGACATCATGAAATGATTATAACATCAACAAAATGAATATCACATCATCTAATGATTATGACATCATCTAATGATTATGACATCATCAAATGATTATGACATCAACAAAATGATTATGACATCAACAAAATGATTATGGCATCATCAAATGATTATGACATCAACAAAATCATTATGACATCATCAAATGATTATGACATCATCCAATGATTATGTCGTCAAATGATTATGACATCATCAAATGATTATGACATCAACAAAATGATTATGACATCATCCAATGATTATGACATCAAATTATTATGATATCATCAAATCATTATGACATCAACAAAATGATTATGACATCAACAAAATGATTATGACATCATCAAATGATTATGACATCAACAAAATGATTATGACATCATCTAATGATTATGACATCATCAAATGATTATGACATCAACAAAAGGATTATGACATCATCCAATGATTATGACATCAACAAAATGATTATGACATCATCAAATGATTATGACATCATCAATTGATTATGACATCAACAAAATGATTATGACATCATCCAATGATTATAACATCAACAAAATGATTATGACATCATCTAATGATTATGACATCATCAAATGATTATGACATCAACAAAATGATTATGACATCATCTAATGATTATGACATCATCAAATGATTATGACATCAACAAAATGATTATGACATCATCCAATGATTATTACATCAAATGATTATGACATCAACAAAATGATTATGTCATCATCCAATGATTATGACATCATCTAATGATTATGACGTCATCAAATGATTATGACATCAACAAAATGATTATGACATCATCCAATGATTATGACATCAAATGATTATGATATCATCAAATCATTATGACATCAACGAAATGATTATGACATCAACAAAATGATTATGACATCATCAAATGATTATGACATCAACAAAATGATTATGATATCATCTAATGATTATGACATCATCAAATGATTATGACATCAACAAAAGGATTATGACATCATCCAATGATTATGACATCAACAAAATGATTATGACATCATAAAATGATTATGACATCAACAAAATGATTATGACATCATCCAATGATTATGACATCAAATGATTATGACATCATCAAATGATTATGACATCAACAAAATGATTATGACATCATCCAATGATTATGACATCAAATGATTATGATATCATCAAATCATTATGACATCAACGAAATGATTATGACATCAACAAAATGAATATCACATCATCTAATGATTATGACATCATCAAATGATTATGACATCAACAAAATGATTATGACATCAACAAAATGATTATGGCATCATCAAATGATTATGACATCAACAAAATCATTATGACATCATCAAATGATTATGACATCATCCAATGATTATGACGTCAAATGATTATGACATCATCAAATGATTATGACATCAACAAAATGATTATGACATCATCCAATGATTATGACATCAAATGATTATGATATCATCAAATCATTATGACATCAACAAAATGATTATGACATCAACAAAATGATTATGACATCATCAAATGATTATGACATCAACAAAATGATTATGACATCATCTAATGATTATGACATCATCAAATGATTATGACATCAACAAAAGGATTATGACATCATCCAATGATTATGACATCAACAAAATGATCATGACATCATAAAATGTTCATGACATCAACAAAATGATTATGACATCATCCAATGATTATGACATCAAATGATTATGACATCATCAAATGATTATGACATCAACAAAATGATTATGACATCATCAAATGATTATGACATAATCAATTGATTATGACATCAACAAAATGATTATGACATCATCCAATGATTATAACATCAACAAAATGATTATGACATCATCTAATGATTATGACATCATCAAATGATTATGACATCAACAAAATGATTATGACATCATCTAATGATTATGACATCATCAAATGATTATGACATCAACAAAATGATTATGACATCATCCAATGATTATTACATCAAATGATTATGACATCAACAAAATGATTATGTCATCATCCAATGATTATGACATCATCTAATGATTATGACATCATCAAATGATTATGACATCAACAAAATGATTATGACATCATCCAATGATTATGACATCAAATGATTATGATATCATCAAATCATTATGACATCAACGAAATGATTATGACATCAACAAAATGATTATGACATCATCAAATGATTATGACATCAACAAAATGATTATGATATCATCTAATGATTATGACATCATCAAAAGATTATGACATCAACAAAATGATTATGACATCATCCAATGATTATGACATCAACAAAATGATTATGACATCATAAAATGATTATGACATCAACAAAATGATTATGACATCATCCAATGATTATGACATCAAATGATTATGACATCATCAAATGATTATGACATCAACAAAATGATTATGACATCATCCAATGATTATGACATCAAATGATTATGATATCATCAAATCATTATGACATCAACGAAATGATTATGACATCAACAAAATGATTATGACATCATCAAATGATTATGACATCAACAAAATTATTATGACATCATCTAATGATTATGACATCATCAAATGATTATGACATCAACAAAAGGATTATGACATCATCCAATGATTATGACATCAACAAAATGATTATGACATCATCAAATGATTATGACATCAACAAAATGATTATGACATCATCCAATGATTATGAAATCAAATGATTATGACATCATCAAATGATTATGACATCAACAAAATGATTATGACATCATCAAATGATTATGACATCATCAAATGATTATGACATCAATAAAATGATTATGACATCATCCAATGATTATGACATCAAATGATTATGACATCATCAAATGATTATGACATCAACAAAATGATTATGACATCATCTAATGATTATGACATCATCAAATGATTATGACATAAACAAAATGATTATGACATCATCCAATGATTATTACATCATATGATTATGACATCATCAAATGATTATGACATCAACAAAATTATTATGACATCATCTAATGATTATGACATCATCAAATGATTATGACATCAACAAAATGATTATGACATCATCCAATGATTATGACATCAAATGATTATGACATCATCAAATGATTATGACATCAACAAAATGATTATGACATCATCCAATGATTATGACATCAAATGATTATGACATCATCAAATGATTATGACATCAACAAAATGATTATGACATCATCCAATGATTATGACATCAAATGATTATGACATCATCAAATGATTATGACATCAACAAAATGATTATGACATCATCTAATGATTATGACATCATCAAATGATTATGACATCAACAAAATGATTATGACATCAACAAAATGATTATGACATCATAAAATGATTATGACATCAACAAAATGATTATGGCATCATCAAATGATTATGACATCATCCAATGATTATGACATCAAATGATTATGATATCAACAAATCATTATGACATCAACGAAAATGATTATGACATCAACAAATGATTATGACATCATCAATGATTATGACATCAACAAAATGATTATGACATCATCCAATGATTATGACATCAAATGATTATGACATCATCAAATGATTATGACATCAACAAAATGATTATGACATCATCCAATGATTATGACATCATCCAATGATTATGACATCATCAAATCATTATGACATCGACAAAATGATTATGACATCAACAAAATGATTATGACATCATCAAATGATTATGACATCATCAAATCATTATGACATCAACAAAATGATTATGACATCAACAAAATGATTATGACATCATAAAATGATTATGACATCAACAAAATGATTATAGCATCATCAAATGATTATGACATCAACAAAATGATTATGACATCATCCAATGATTATGACATCATCAAATCATTATGACATCAACAAAATGATTATTACATCAACAAAATGATTATGACATCGTCAAATGATTATGACATTAACAAAATGATTATGACATCATCCAATGATTATGACATCAAATGATTATGACATCATCAAATGATTATGACATCAACAAAATGATGATGACATCATCCAATGATTATGACATCATCCAATGATTATGACATCATCAAATCATTATGACATCAACAAAATGATTATGACATCATCTAATGATTATGACATCATCAAATGATTATGACATCAACAAAATGATTATGACAACATCCCATGATTATGACATCAAATGATTATGACATCATCAAATGATTATGACATCAACAAAATGATGATGACATCATCCAATGATTATGACATCATCCAATGATTATGACATCATCAAATCATTATGACATCATCAAATGATTATGACATCAACAAAATGATTATGACAACATCCCATGATTATGACATCAAATGATTATGACATCATCAAATGATTATGACATCAACAAAATGATTATGACATCATCTAATGATTATGACATCATCAAATCATTATGACATCAACAAAATGATTATTACATCAACAAAATGATTATGACATCATCAAATGATTATGACATTAACAAAATGATTATGACATCATCCAATGATTATGACATCAAATGATTATGACATCATCAAATGATTATGACATCAACAAAATGATGATGACATCATCCAATGATTATGACATCATCCAATGATTATGACATCATCAAATCATTATGACATCAACAAAATGATTATGACATCATGTAATGATTATGACATCATCAAATGATTATGACATCAACAAAATGATTATGACAACATCCCATGATTATGACATCATCAAATGATTATGACATCAACAAAATGATTATGACATCATCAAATGATTATGACATCAACAAAATGATTATGACATCATCAATTGATTATGACATCAACAAAATGTTTATGACATCATCCAATGATTATGACATCAAATGATTATGACATCATCAAATGATTATGACATCAACAAAATGATTATGACATCATCTAATGATTATGACATCATCAAATGATTATGACATCAACAAAATGATTATGACATCATCTAATGATTATGACATCATCAAATGATTATGACATCAACAAAATGATGATGACATCATCTAATGATTATGACATCAACAAAATGATTATGGCATCATCCAATGATTATGACATCAACAAAATGATTATGGCATCATCAAATGATTATGACATCAACAAAATGATTATGACATCATCAAATGATTATGACATCATCCAATGATTATCACATCAAATGATTATGACATCAACAAAATTATTATGACATCATCCAATGATTATGACATCATCAAATCATTATGACATCAACAAAATGATTATGACATCAACAAAATGATTGACATCATCAAATGATTATGACATCAACAAAATGATTATGACATCATCCAAGGATTATGACATCAAATGATTATGACAACATCAAATCATTATGACATCAACAAAATGATTATGACATCAACAAATTGATTATGGCATCATCAAATGATTATGACATCAACAAAATCATTATGACATCATAAAATCATTATGACATCAACAAAATGATTATGACATCATCCAATGATTATGACATCAAATGATTATGACATCATCAAATCATTATGACATCAACAAAATGATTATGACATCAACAAAATGATTATGACATCATCAAATGATTATGACATCAACAAAATGATTATGGCATCATCAAATGATTATGACATCAACAAAATGATTATGACATCATCCAATGATTATGACATCATCCAATGATTATGACATCATCAAATCATTATGACATCAACAAAATGATTATGACATCATCTAATGATTATGACATCATCAAATGATTATGACATCAACAAAATGATTATGACATCATCCAATGATTATGACATCAAATCATTATGACATCATCAAATGATTATGACATCAATAAAATGATTATGACATCATCAAATGATTATGACATCAAAAAAATGATTATGACATCAACAAAATGATTATGACATCATCTAATGATTATGACATTATCAAATGATTATGACATCAACAAAATGATTATGACATCATCCGATGATTATGACATCAAATGATTATGACATCATCAAATGATTATGACATCAACAAAATGATTATGACATCATCTAATGATTATGACATCATCAAACGATTATGACATAAACAAAATGATTATGACATAATCTAATGATTCTGACATCATCAAATGATTATGACATCAACAAAATGATTATGACATCATCCAATGATTATGACATCAAATGATTATGACATCATCAAATGATTATGACATCAACAAAATGATTATGACATCATCTAATGATTATGACATCATCAAATGATTATGACATCAACAAAGTGATTATGACATCATCCAATGATTATGACATCAACAAAATGATTATGACATCATCCAATGACTATGACATCAACCAATGATTATAACATCATCAAATCATTATGACATCAACAAAATGATTATGACATCAACAAAATGATTATGGCATCATCAAATGATTATGACATCAACAAAATGATTATGACATCATCCAATGATTATGACATCATCCAATGATTATGACATCATCAAATCATTATGACATCAACAAAATGATTATGACATCAACAAAATGATTATGACATCATCAAATGATTATGACATCAACAAAATGATTATGACATCATCCAATGATTATGACATCAAATGATTATGACATCATCAAATGATTATGACATCAACAAAATGACTATGACATCATCCAATGATTATGACATCATCCAATGATTATGACATCATCAAATCATTATGACATCAACAAAATGATTATGACATCATCAAATGATTATGACATCATCAAATGATTATGACATCATCCAATGATTATGACATCAAATGATTATGACATCATCAAATGATTATGACATCAACAAAATGATTATGACATCATCCAATGATTATGACATCATCAAATGATTATGCCATCAACAAAATGATTATGGCATCATCAAATGATTATGACATCAACAAAATGATTATGACATCATCCAATGATTATGACATCAACAAAATGATTATGACATCATCAAATGATTATGACATCAACAAAATGATTATGACATCATCTAATGATTATGACATCATCTAATGATTATGACATCAACAAAATGATTATGTCATCATCCAATGATTATGACATCAAATGATTATGACATCATCAAATGATTATGACATCAACAAAATGATTATGACATCATCCAATGATTATGACATCAAATGATTATGACATCATCTAATGATTATGACATCATCAAATGATTATGACATCAACAAAATGATTATGACATCATCTAATGATTATGACATCATCAAATGATTATGACATCAACAAAATGATTATGACATCAACAAAATGATTATGACATCATCAAATGATTATGACATCATCAAATGATTATGACATCAACAAAATGATTATGACATCATCTAATAATTATGACATCATCTAATGATTATGACATCAACAAAATGATTATGTCATCATCCAATGATTATGACATCAAATGATTATGACATCATCAAATGATTATGACATCAACAAAATGATTATGACATCATCCAATGATTTTGACATCAAATGATTATGACATCATCTAATGATTATGACATCATCAAATGATTATGACATCAACAAAATGATTATGACATCAAATGATTATGACATGATCTAATGATTATGACATCATGAAATGATTATGACATCAACAAAATGAATATGACATCATCCAATGATTATGATATCATCAAATGATTATGACATCAACAAAATGATTATGACATCATCCAATGATTATGACATCAACAAAATGATTATGGCATCATCAAATAATTATGACATCAACAAAATGATTATGGCATCATCAAATGATTATGACATCAACAAAATGATTATGACATCATCAAATGATTATGACATCATCCAATGATTATCACATCAAATGATTATGACATCATCAAATGATTATGACATCAACAAAATTATTATGACATCATCCAATGATTATGACATCATCAAATCATTATGACATCAACAAAATGATTGACATCATCAAATGATTATGACATCAACAAAATGATTATGACATCATCCAAGGATTATGACATCAAATGATTATGACATCATCAAATCATTATGACATCAACAAAATGATTATGACATCAACAAAATGATTATGGCATCATCAAATGATTATGACATCAACAAAATCATTATGATATCATAAAATCATTATGACATCAACAAAATGATTATGACATCATCCAATGATTATGACATCAAATGATTATGACATCATCAAATCATTATGACATCAACAAAATGATTATGACATCAACAAAATGATTATGACATCATAAAATGATTATGACATCAACAAAATGATTATGGCATCATCAAATGATTATGACATCAACAAAATGATTATGACATCATCCAATGATTATGACATCATCAAATCATTATGACATCAACAAAATGATTATGACAGCAACAAAATGATTATGACATCATCAAATGATTATGACATCAAATGATTTTGACATCATCAAATGATTTTGACATCAACAAAATGATGATGACATAATCCAATGATTATGACATCATCCAATGATTATGACATCATCAAATCATTATGACATCAACAAAATGATTATGACATCATCTAATGATTATGACATCATCAAATGATTATGACATCAACAAAATGATTATGACATCATCCAATGATTATGACATCAAATGATTATGACATCATCAAATTATTATGACATCAATAAAATGATTATGACATCATCAAATGATTATGACATCAAAAAAATGATTATGACATCAACAAAATGATTATGACATCATCTAATGATTATGACATTATCAAATGATTATGACATCAACAAAATGATTATGACATCATCCGATGATTATGACATCAAATGATTATGACATCATCAAATGATTATGACATCAACAAAATGATTATGACATCATCTAATGATTATGACATCATCAAATGATTATGACATAAACAAAATGATTATGACATAATCTAATGATTATGACATCATCAAATGATTATGACATCAACAAAATGATTATGACATCATCCAATGATTATGACATCAAATGATTATGACATCATCAAATGATTATGACATCAACAAAATGATTATGACATCATCTAATGATTATGACATCATCAAATGATTATGACATCAACAAAATGATTATGACATCATCCAATGATTATGACATCAAATGATTATGACATCAACAAAATGATTATGACATCATCCAATGACTATGACATCATCCAATGATTATAACATCATCAAATCATTATGACATCAACAAAATGATTATGACATCAACAAAATGATTATGGCATCATCAAATGATTATGACATCAACAAAATGATTATGACATCATCCAATGATTATGACATCATCAAATCATTATGACATCAACAAAATGATTATGACATCAACAAAATGATTATGACATCATCAAATGATTATGACATCAACAAAATGATTATGACATCATCCAATGATTATGACATCAAATGATTATGACATCATCAAATGATTATGACATCAACAAAATGATTATGACATCATCCAATGATTATGACATCATCCAATGATTATGACATCATCAAATCATTATGACATCAACAAAATGATTATGACATAAACAAAATGATTATGACATCATCAAATGATTATGACATCATCAAATGATTATGACATCATCCAATGATTATGACATCAAATGATTATGACATCATCAAATGATTATGACATCAACAAAATGATTATGGCATCATCAAATAATTATGACATCAACAAAATGATTATTGCATCATCAAATGATTATGCCATCAACAAAATGATTATGGCATCATCAAATGATTATGACATCAACAAAATGATTATGACATCATCCAATGATTATGACATCAACAAAATGATTATGACATCATCAAATGATTATGACATCAACAAAATGATTATGACATCATCTAATGATTATGACATCATCTAATGATTATGACATCAACAAAATGATTATGTCATCATCCAATGATTATGACATCAAATGATTATGACATCAACAAAATGATTATGACATAATCCAATGATTATGACATCAAATGATAATGACATCATCAAATGATTATGACATCAACAAAATGAATATGACATCATCCAATGATTTTGACATCAAATGATTATGACATCATCTAATGATTATGACATCATCTAATGATTATGACATCAACAAAATGATTATGACATCAAATGATTATGACATGATCTAATGATTATGACATCATGAAATGATTATGACATCAAAAAAATGAATATGACATCATCCAATGATTATGACATCATCAAATGATTATGACATCAACAAAATGATTATGACATCATCCAATGATTATGACATCAACAAAATGATTATGGCATCATCAAATAATTATGACATCAACAAAATGATTATGGCATCATCAAATGATTATGACATCAACAAAATGATTATGACATCATCAAATGATTATGACATCATCCAATGATTATCACATCAAATGATTATGACATCATCAAATGATTATGACATCAACAAAATTATTATGACATCATCCAATGATTATGACATCATCCAATGATTATGACATCATCAAATCATTATGACATCAACAAAATGATTGACATCATCAAATGATTATGACATCAACAAAATGATTATGACATCATCCAAGGATTATGACATCAAATGATTATGACATCATCAAATCATTATGACATCAACAAAATGGTTATGACATCAACAAAATGATTATGGCATCATCAAATGATTATGACATCAACAAAATCATTATGACATCATAAAATCATTATGACATCAACAAAATGATTATGACATCATCCAATGATTATGACATCAAATGATTATGACATCATCAAATCATTATGACATCAACAAAATGATTATGACATCAACAAAATGATTATGACATCATAAAATGATTATGACATCAACAAAATGATTATGGCATCATCAAATGATTATGACATCAACAAAATGATTATGACATCATCCAATGATTATGACATCATCAAATCATTATGACATCAACAAAATGATTATTACAGCAACAAAATGATTATGACATCATCAAATGATTATGACATCAACAAAATGATGATGACATAATCCAATGATTATGACATCATCCAATGATTATGACATCATCAAATCATTATGACATCAACAAAATGATTATGACACCATCTAATGATTATGACATCATCAAATGATTATGACATCAACAAAATGATAATGACATCATCCAATGATTATGACATCAAATGATTATGACATCATCAAATGATTATGACATCATCAAATGATTATGACATCAAAAAAATGATTATGACATCAACAAAATGATTATGACATCATCTAATGATTATGACATTATCAAATGATTATGACATCAACAAAATGATTATGACATCATCCGATGATTATGACATCAAATGATTATGACATCATCAAATGATTATGACATCAACAAAATGATTATGACATCATCTAATGATTATGACATCATCAAATGATTATGACATAAACAAAATGATTATGACATAATCTAATGATTATGACATCATCAAATGATTATGACATCAACAAAATGATTATGACATCATCCAATGATTATGACATCAAATGATTATGACATCATCAAATGATTATGACATCAACAAAATGATTATGACATCATCTAATGATTATGACATCATCAAATCATTATGACATCAACAAAATGATTATGACATCATCAAATGATTATGACATCAACAAAATGATTATGACATCATCCAATGATTATGACATCAAATGATTATGACATCAACAAAATGATTATGACATCATCCAATGACTATGACATCATCCAATGATTATAACATCATCAAATCATTATGACATCAACAAAATGATTATGACATCAACAAAATGATTATGGCATCATCAAATGATTATGACATCAACAAAATGATTATGACATCATCCAATGATTATGACATCATCCAATGATTATGACATCATCAAATCATTATGACATCAACAAAATGATTATGACATCAACAAAATGATTATGACATCATCAAATGATTATGACATCAACAAAATGATTATGACATCATCCAATGATTATGACATCAAATGATTATGACATCATCAAATGATTATGACATCAACAAAATGATTATGACATCATCCAATGATTATGACATCATCCAATGATTATGACATCATCAAATCATTATGACATCATCAAATGATTATGACATCAACAAAATGATTATGACATCATCAAATGATTATGACATCATCAAATGATTATGACATCATCCAATGATTATGACATCAAATGATTATGACATCATCAAATGATTATGACATCAACAAAATGATTATGACATCATCCAATGATTATGACATCAAATGATTATGACATCATCAAATGATTATGCCATCAACAAAATGATTATGGCATCATCAAATGATTATGACATCAACAAAATGATTATGACATCATCCAATGATTATGACATCAACAAAATGATTATGACATCATCAAATGATTATGACATCAACAAAATGATTATGACATCATCTAATGATTATGACATCATCTAATGATTATGACATCAACAAAATGATTATGTCATCATCCAATGATTATGACATCAAATGATTATGACATCATCAAATCATTTTGACATCAACAAAATGATTATGACATCAACAAAATGATTATGACATCATAAAATGATTATGACATCAACAAAATGATTATGGCATCATCAAATGATTATGACATCAATAAAATGATTATGACATCATCCAATGATTATGACATCATCAAATCATTATGACATCAACAAAATGATTATGACATCAACAAAATGATTATGACATCATCAAATGATTATGACATCAAATGATTATGACATCATCAAATGATTATGACATCAACAAAATGATTATGACATCATCCAATGATTATGACATCATCAAATCATTATGACATCAACAAAATGATTATGACATCATCTAATGATTATGACATCATCAAATGATTATGACATCAACAAAATGATTATGACATCATCCAATGATTATGACATCAAATGATTATGACATGATCAAATGATTATGACATCAATAAAATGATTATGACATCATCAAATGATTATGACATCAAAAAAATGATTATGACATCAACAAAATGATTATGACATCATCTAATGATTATGACATTATCAAATGATTATGACATCAACAAAATGATTATGACATCAACAAAATGATTATGACATCATCAAATCATTATGACATCATCAAATCATTATGACATCAACAAAATGATTATGACATCAACAAAATGATTATGACATCATAAAATGATTATGACATCAACAAAATGATTATAGCATCATCAAATGATTATGACATCAACAAAATGATTATGACATCATCCAATGATTATGACATCATCAAATCATTATGACATCAACAAAATGATTATTACATCAACAAAATGATTATGACATCGTCAAATGATTATGACATTAACAAAATGATT
Source organism: Dendrobates tinctorius (assembly GCF_039654945.1). Lineage (NCBI taxonomy): Eukaryota > Metazoa > Chordata > Amphibia > Anura > Dendrobatidae > Dendrobates > Dendrobates tinctorius. The sequence continues at coordinate 11,672 of NW_027362434.1, read as the reverse complement.
ATGACATCATCCAATGATTATGACATCAAATGATTATGACATCATCAAATGATTATGACATCAACAAAATGATGATGACATCATCCAATGATTATGACATCATTCAATGATTATGACATCATCAAATCATTATGACATCAACAAAATGATTATGACATCATCTAATGATTATGACATCATCAAATGATTATGACATCAACAAAATGATTATGACAACATCCCATGATTATGACATCAAATGATTATGACATCATCAAATGATTATGACATCAACAAAATGATGATGACATCATCCAATGATTATGACATCATCCAATGATTATGACATCATCAAATCATTATGACATCAACAAAATGATTATGACATCATCTAATGATTATGACATCATCAAATGATTATGACATCAACAAAATGATTATGACAACATCCCATGATTATGACATCAAATGATTATGACATCATCAAATGATTATGACATCAACAAAATGATTATGACATCATCTAATGATTATGACATCATCAAATCATTATGACATCAACAAAATGATTATTACATCAACAAAATGATTATGACATCATCAAATGATTATGACATTAATAAAATGATTATGACATCATCCAATGATTATGACATCAAATGATTATGACATCATCAAATGATTATGACATCAACAAAATGATGATGACATCATCCAATGATTATGACATCATCCAATGATTATGACATCATCAAATCATTATGACATCAACAAAATGATTATGACATCATGTAATGATTATGACATCATCAAATGATTATGACATCAACAAAATGATTATGACAACATCCCATGATTATGACATCATCAAATGATTATGACATCAACAAAATGATTATGACATCATCAAATGATTATGACATCAACAAAATGATTATGACATCATCAATTGATTATGACATCAACAAAATGTTTATGACATCATCCAATGATTATGACATCAAATGATTATGACATCATCAAATGATTATGACATCAACAAAATGATTATGACATCATCTAATGATTATGACATCATCAAATGATTATGACATCAACAAAATGATTATGACATCATCTAATGATTATGACATCATCAAATGATTATGACATCAACAAAATGATGATGACATCATCTAATGATTATGACATCAACAAAATGATTATGGCATCATCCAATGATTATGACATCAACAAAATGATTATGGCTTCATCAAATGATTATGACATCAACAAAATGATTATGACATCATCAAATGATTATGACATCATCCAATGATTATCACATCAAATGATTATGACATCAACAAAATTATTATGACATCATCCAATGATTATGACATCATCAAATCATTATGACATCAACAAAATGATTATGACATCAACAAAATGATTGACATCATCAAATGATTATGACATCAACAAAATGATTATGACATCATCCAAGGATTATGACATCAAATGATTATGACAACATCAAATCATTATGACATCAACAAAATGATTATGACATCAACAAATTGATTATGGCATCATCAAATGATTATGACATCAACAAAATCATTATGACATCATAAAATCATTATGACATCAACAAAATGATTATGACATCATCCAATGATTATGACATCAAATGATTATGACATCATCAAATCATTATGACATCAACAAAATGATTATGACATCAACAAAATGATTATGACATCATCAAATGATTATGACATCAACAAAATGATTATGGCATCATCAAATGATTATGACATCAACAAAATGATTATGACATCATCCAATGATTATGACATCATCCAATGATTATGACATCATCAAATCATTATGACATCAACAAAATGATTATGACATCATCTAATGATTATGACATCATCAAATGATTATGACATCAACAAAATGATTATGACATCATCCAATGATTATGACATCAAATCATTATGACATCATCAAATGATTATGACATCAATAAAATGATTATGACATCATCAAATGATTATGACATCAAAAAAATGATTATGACATCAACAAAATGATTATGACATCATCTAATGATTATGACATTATCAAATGATTATGACATCAACAAAATGATTATGACATCATCCGATGATTATGACATCAAATGATTATGACATCATCAAATGATTATGACATCAACAAAATGATTATGACATCATCTAATGATTATGACATCATCAAATGATTATGACATAAACAAAATGATTATGACATAATCTAATGATTCTGACATCATCAAATGATTATGACATCAACAAAATGATTATGACATCATCCAATGATTATGACATCAAATGATTATGACATCATCAAATGATTATGACATCAACAAAATGATTATGACATCATCTAATGATTATGACATCATCAAATGATTATGACATCAACAAAGTGATTATGACATCATCCAATGATTATGACATCAACAAAATGATTATGACATCATCCAATGACTATGACATCAACCAATGATTATAACATCATCAAATCATTATGACATCAACAAAATGATTATGACATCAACAAAATGATTATGGCATCATCAAATGATTATGACATCAACAAAATGATTATGACATCATCCAATGATTATGACATCATCCAATGATTATGACATCATCAAATCATTATGACATCAACAAAATGATTATGACTTCAACAAAATGATTATGACATCATCAAATGATTATGACATCAACAAAATGATTATGACATCATCCAATGATTATGACATCAAATGATTATGACATCAACAAAATGACTATGACATCATCCAATGATTATGACATCATCCAATGATTATGACATCATCAAATCATTATGACATCAACAAAATGATTATGACATCAACAAAATGATTATGACATCATCAAATGATTATGACATCATCAAATGATTATGACATCATCCAATGATTATGACATCAAATGATTATGACATCATCAAATGATTATGACATCAACAAAATGATTATGACATCATCCAATGATTATGACATCATCAAATGATTATGCCATCAACAAAATGATTATGGCATCATCAAATGATTATGACATCAACAAAATGATTATGACATCATCCAATGATTATGACATCAACAAAATGATTATGACATCATCAAATGATTATGACATCAACAAAATGATTATGACATCATCTAATGATTATGACATCATCTAATGATTATGACATCACCAAAATGATTATGTCATCATCCAATGATTATGACATCAAATGATTATGACATCATCAAATGATTATGACATCAACAAAATGATTATGACATCATCCAATGATTATGACATCAAATGATTATGACATCATCTAATGATTATGACATCATCAAATGATTATGACATCAACAAAATGATTATGACATCATCTAATGATTATGACATCATCAAATGATTATGACATCAACAAAATGATTATGACATCAACAAAATGATTATGACATCATCAAATGATTATGACATCATCAAATGATTATGACATCAACAAAATGATTATGACATCATCTAATAATTATGACATCATCTAATGATTATGACATCAACAAAATGATTATGTCATCATCCAATGATTATGACATCAAATGATTATGACATCATCAAATGATTATGACATCAACAAAATGATTATGACATCATCCAATGATTTTGACATCAAATGATTATGACATCATCTAATGATTATGACATCATCAAATGATTATGACATCAACAAAATGATTATGACATCAAATGATTATGACATGATCTAATGATTATGACATCATGAAATGATTATGACATCAACAAAATGAATATGACATCATCCAATGATTATGATATCATCAAATGATTATGACATCAACAAAATGATTATGACATCATCCAATGATTATGACATCAACAAAATGATTATGGCATCATCAAATAATTATGACATCAACAAAATGATTATGGCATCATCAAATGATTATGACATCAACAAAATGATTATGACATCATCAAATGATTATGACATCATCCAATGATTATCACATCAAATGATTATGACATCATCAAATGATTATGACATCAACAAAATTATTATGACATCATCCAATGATTATGACATCATCAAATCATTATGACATCAACAAAATGATTGACATCATCAAATGATTATGACATCAACAAAATGATTATGACATCATCCAAGGATTATGACATCAAATGATTATGACATCATCAAATCATTATGACATCAACAAAATGATTATGACATCAACAAAATGATTATGGCATCATCAAATGATTATGACATCAACAAAATCATTATGATATCATAAAATCATTATGACATCAACAAAATGATTATGACATCATCCAATGATTATGACATCAAATGATTATGACATCATCAAATCATTATGACATCAACAAAATGATTATGACATCAACAAAATGATTATGACATCATAAAATGATTATGACATCAACAAAATGATTATGGCATCATCAAATGATTATGACATCAACAAAATGATTATGACATCATCCAATGATTATGACATCATCAAATCATTATGACATCAACAAAATGATTATGACAGCAACAAAATGATTATGACATCATCAAATGATTATGACATCAAATGATTTTGACATCATCAAATGATTTTGACATCAACAAAATGATGATGACATAATCCAATGATTATGACATCATCCAATGATTATGACATCATCAAATCATTATGACATCAACAAAATGATTATGACATCATCTAATGATTATGACATCATCAAATGATTATGACATCAACAAAATGATTATGACATCATCCAATGATTATGACATCAAATGATTATGACATCATCAAATTATTATGACATCAATAAAATGATTATGACATCATCAAATGATTATGACATCAAAAAAATGATTATGACATCAACAAAATGATTATGACATCATCTAATGATTATGACATTATCAAATGATTATGACATCAACAAAATGATTATGACATCATCCGATGATTATGACATCAAATGATTATGACATCATCAAATGATTATGACATCAACAAAATGATTATGACATCATCTAATGATTATGACATCATCAAATGATTATGACATAAACAAAATGATTATGACATAATCTAATGATTATGACATCATCAAATGATTATGACATCAACAAAATGATTATGACATCATCCAATGATTATGACATCAAATGATTATGACATCATCAAATGATTATGACATCAACAAAATGATTATGACATCATCTAATGATTATGACATCATCAAATGATTATGACATCAACAAAATGATTATGACATCATCCAATGATTATGACATCATCAAATGATTATGACATCAACAAAATGATTATGACATCATCCAATGATTATGACATCAAATGATTATGACATCATCAAATGATTATGACATCAACAAAATGATTATGACATCATCCAATGATTATGACATCATCCAATGATTATGACATCATCAAATCATTATGACATCAACAAAATGATTATGACATAAACAAAATGATTATGACATCATCAAATGATTATGACATCATCAAATGATTATGACATCATCCAATGATTATGACATCAAATGATTATGACATCATCAAATGATTATGACATCAACAAAATGATTATGGCATCATCAAATAATTATGACATCAACAAAATGATTATTGCATCATCAAATGATTATGCCATCAACAAAATGATTATGGCATCATCAAATGATTATGACATCAACAAAATGATTATGACATCATCCAATGATTATGACATCAACAAAATGATTATGACATCATCAAATGATTATGACATCAACAAAATGATTATGACATCATCTAATGATTATGACATCATCTAATGATTATGACATCAACAAAATGATTATGTCATCATCCAATGATTATGACATCAAATGATTATGACATCATCAAATGATTATGACATCAACAAAATGATTATGACATCATCCAATGATTATGACATCAAATGATTATGACATCATCAAATGATTATGACATCAACAAAATGAATATGACATCATCCAATGATTTTGACATCAAATGATTATGACATCATCTAATGATTATGACATCATCTAATGATTATGACATCAACAAAATGATTATGACATCAAATGATTATGACATGATCTAATGATTATGACATCATGAAATGATTATGACATCAAAAAAATGAATATGACATCATCCAATGATTATGACATCATCAAATGATTATGACATCAACAAAATGATTATGACATCATCCAATGATTATGACATCAACAAAATGATTATGGCATCATCAAATAATTATGACATCAACAAAATGATTATGGCATCATCAAATGATTATGACATCAACAAAATGATTATGACATCATCAAATGATTATGACATCATCCAATGATTATCACATCAAATGATTATGACATCATCAAATGATTATGACATCATCAAAATTATTATGACATCATCCAATGATTATGACATCATCCAATGATTATGACATCATCAAATCATTATGACATCAACAAAATGATTGACATCATCAAATGATTATGACATCAACAAAATGATTATGACATCATCCAAGGATTATGACATCAAATGATTATGACATCATCAAATCATTATGACATCAACAAAATGATTATGACATCAACAAAATGATTATGGCATCATCAAATGATTATGACATCAACAAAATCATTATGACATCATAAAATCATTATGACATCAACAAAATGATTATGACATCATCCAATGATTATGACATCAAATGATTATGACATCATCAAATCATTATGACATCAACAAAATGATTATGACATCAACAAAATGATTATGACATCATAAAATGATTATGACATCAACAAAATGATTATGGCATCATCAAATGATTATGACATCAACAAAATGATTATGACATCATCCAATGATTATGACATCATCAAATCATTATGACATCAACAAAATGATTATTACAGCAACAAAATGATTATGACATCATCAAATGATTATGACATCAAATGATTTTGACATCATCAAATGATTATGACATCAACAAAATGATGATGACATAATCCAATGATTATGACATCATCCAATGATTATGACATCATCAAATCATTATGACATCAACAAAATGATTATGACACCATCTAATGATTATGACATCATCAAATGATTATGACATCAACAAAATGATAATGACATCATCCAATGATTATGACATCAAATGATTATGACATCATCAAATGATTATGACATCATCAAATGATTATGACATCAAAAAAATGATTATGACATCAACAAAATGATTATGACATCATCTAATGATTATGACATTATCAAATGATTATGACATCAACAAAATGATTATGACATCATCCGATGATTATGACATCAAATGATTATGACATCATCAAATGATTATGACATCAACAAAATGATTATGACATCATCTAATGATTATGACATCATCAAATGATTATGACATAAACAAAATGATTATGACATAATCTAATGATTATGACATCATCAAATGATTATGACATCAACAAAATGATTATGACATCATCCAATGATTATGACATCAAATGATTATGACATCATCAAATGATTATGACATCAACAAAATGATTATGACATCATCTAATGATTATGACATCATCAAATGATTATGACATCAACAAAATGATTATGACATCATCCAATGATTATGACATCAAATGATTATGACATCAACAAAATGATTATGACATCATCCAATGACTATGACATCATCCAATGATTATAACATCATCAAATCATTATGACATCAACAAAATGATTATGACATCAACAAAATGATTATGGCATCATCAAATGATTATGACATCAACAAAATGATTATGACATCATCCAATGATTATGACATCATCCAATGATTATGACATCATCAAATCATTATGACATCAACAAAATGATTATGACATCAACAAAATGATTATGACATCATCAAATGATTATGACATCAACAAAATGATTATGACATCATAAAATGATTATGACATCAACAAAATGATTATGGCATCATCAAATGATTATGACATCAACAAAATGATTATGACATCATCCAATGATTATGACATCATCAAATCATTATGACATCAACAAAATGATTATGACAGCAACAAAATGATTATGACATCATCAAATGATTATGACATCAAATGATTTTGACATCATCAAATGATTATGACATCAACAAAATGATGATGACATAATCCAATGATTATGACATCATCCAATGATTATGACATCATCAAATCATTATGACATCAACAAAATGATTATGACACCATCTAATGATTATGACATCATCAAATGATTATGACATCAACAAAATGATTATGACATCATCCAATGATTATGACATCAAATGATTATGACATCATCAAATGATTATGACATCATCAAATGATTATGACATCAAAAAAATGATTATGACATCAACAAAATGATTATGACATCATCTAATGATTATGACATTATCAAATGATTATGACATCAACAAAATGATTATGACATCATCCGATGATTATGACATCAAATGATTATGACATCATCAAATGATTATGACATCAACAAAATGATTATGACATCATCCAATGATTATGACATCAAATGATTATGACATCATCAAATGATTATGACATCATCAAATGATTATGACATCAAAAAAATGATTATGACATCAACAAAATGATTATGACATCATCTAATGATTATGACATTATCAAATGATTATGACATCAACAAAATGATTATGACATCATCCGATGATTATGACATCAAATGATTATGACATCATCAAATGATTATGACATCAACAAAATGATTATGACATCATCTAATGATTATGACATCATCAAATGATTATGACATAAACAAAATGATTATGACATAATCTAATGATTATGACATCATCAAATGATTATGACATCAACAAAATAATTATGACATCATCCAATGATTATGACATCAAATGATTATGACATCATCAAATGATTATGACATCAACAAAATGATTATGACATCATCTAATGATTATGACATCATCAAATGATTATGACATCAACAAAATGATTATGACATCATCCAATGATTATGACATCAAATGATTATGACATCAACAAAATGATTATGACATCATCCAATGACTATGACATCATCCAATGATTATAACATCATCAAATCATTATGACATCAACAAAATGATTATGACATCAACAAAATGATTATGGCATCATCAAATGATTATGACATCAACAAAATGATTATGACATCATCCAATGATTATGACATCATCCAATGATTATGACATCATCAAATCATTATGACATCAACAAAATGATTATGACATCAACAAAATGATTATGACATCATCAAATGATTATGACATCAACAAAATGATTATGACATCATAAAATGATTATGACATCAACAAAATGATTATGGCATCATCAAATGATTATGACATCAACAAAATGATTATGACATCATCCAATGATTATGACATCATCAAATCATTATGACATCAACAAAATGATTATGACAGCAACAAAATGATTATGACATCATCAAATGATTATGACATCAAATGATTTTGACATCATCAAATGATTATGACATCAACAAAATGATGATGACATAATCCAATGATTATGACATCATCCAATGATTATGACATCATCAAATCATTATGACATCAACAAAATGATTATGACACCATCTAATGATTATGACATCATCAAATGATTATGACATCAACAAAATGATTATGACATCATCCAATGATTATGACATCAAATGATTATGACATCATCAAATGATTATGACATCATCAAATGATTATGACATCAAAAAAATGATTATGACATCAACAAAATGATTATGACATCATCTAATGATTATAACATTATCAAATGATTATGACATCAACAAAATGATTATGACATCATCCGATGATTATGACATCAAATGATTATGACATCATCAAATGATTATGACATCAACAAAATGATTATGACATCATCTAATGATTATGACATCATCAAATGATTATGACATAAACAAAATGATTATGACATAATCTAATGATTATGACATCATCAAATGATTATGACATCAACAAAATGATTATGACATCATCCAATGATTATGACATCAAATGATTATGACATCATGAAATGATTATGACATCAACAAAATGATTATGACATCATCTAATGATTATGACATCATCAAATGATTATGACATCAACAAAATGATTATGACATCATCCAATGATTATGACATCAAATGATTATGACATCAACAAAATGATTATGACATCATCCAATGACTATGACATCATCCAATGATTATAACATCATCAAATCATTATGACATCAACAAAATGATTATGACATCAACAAAATGATTATGGCATCATCAAATGATTATGACATCAACAAAATGATTATGACATCATCCAATGATTATGACATCATCCAATGATTATGACATCATCAAATCATTATGACATCAACAAAATGATTATGACATCAACAAAATGATTATGACATCATCAAATGATTATGACATCAACAAAATGATTATGACATCATCCAATGATTATGACATCAAATGATTATGACATCATCAAATGATTATGACATCAACAAAATGATTATGACATCATCCAATGATTATGACATCATCCAATGATTATGGCATCATCAAATCATTATGACATCAACAAAATGATTATGACATCATCCAATGATTATGACATCATCAAATGATTATGACATCATCCAATGATTATGACATCAAATGATTATGACATCATCAAATGATTATGACATCAACAAAATGATTATGACATCATCCAATGATTATGACATCAAATGATTATGACATCATCAAATGATTATGCCATCAACAAAATGATTATGACATCATCAAATGATTATGACATCAACAAAATGATTATGACATCATCCAATGATTATGACATCAACAAAATGATTATGACATCATCAAATGATTATGACATCAACAAAATGATTATGACATCATCTAATGATTATGACATCAACAAAATGATTATGTCATCATCCAATGATTATGACATCAAATGATTATGACATCATCTAATGATTATGACATCAACAAAATGATTATGACATCATCCAATGATTATGACATCAACAAAATGAATATGACATCATCCAATGATTTTGACATCAAATGATTATGACATCATCTAATGATTATGACATCATCAAATGATTATGACATCAACAAAATGATTATGACATCAAATGATTATGACATGATCTAATGATTATGACATCATGAAATGATTATGACATCAACAAAATGAATATGACATCATCCAATGATTATGACATCATCAAATGATTATGACATCAACAAAATGATTATGACATCATCCAATGATTATGACATCAACAAAATGATTATGGCATCATCAAATAATTATGACATCAACAAAATGATTATGGCATCATCAAATGATTATGACATCAACAAAATGATTATGACATC
>NW_027362433.1:0-13096 GCF_039654945.1 Dendrobates tinctorius | reverse complement strand
CACAAAGGTTAGAAAGGGTACCGTTTCCCCGGATAACATGTATGGATAGCGTACACATTCAAAATATATGTCTCAGGAGGCAGGCTCAGACGGTGTTAGGCCCAGTATGGATTGCACGTGATTGCACAAAGGTTAGAAAGGGTACCGTTTCCCCGGATAACATGTATGGATAGCGTACACATTCAAAATATATGTCTCAGGAGGCAGGCTCAGACGGTGTTAGGCCCAGTATGGATTGCACGTGATTGCACAAAGGTTAGAAAGGGTACCGTATCCCCGGATAACATGTATGGATAGCGTACACATTCAAAATATATGTCTCAGGAGGCAGGCTCAGACGGTGTTAGGCCCAGTATGGATTGCATGTGATTGCACAAAGGTTAGAAAGGGTACCGTATCCCTGGATAACATGTATGGATAGCGTACACATTCAAAATATATGTCTCAGGAGGCAGGCTCAGACGGTGTCATGCACAGTATGGATTTGACGGCCCAGATTACACAGCGGAGGAGCAGGGAGAGGTAAAGATTGCAAATGCTGGGGCCCTGCCCAAGCAAGGGGGGCCCACTCGTGGGCGTCGGTACTGGCACTGGGCCCCTCATAGTACAGCGGTGTGTCTGACGGCGGGTGTGCACCACCACCGTCAGAGACACTTGATTGCACTATGAGGGACCCTGTGCCAGTGCCCGCGCCCAAGAGTCGGCCTACCCACCTGTCCAGGGCAACGGCACTCGCACGGTGTCGTGCGCTAGGTGGTGACCCCGGCCATGGGGGGGGAGGCAGCACAGTTAGGGAGTTTTAGAAAGTGGCATATGTTGATGTTGGACATTCAGCTGATGCAAAAGGCGAAATAGGTCAAGTCCCAGGAAGAGGTGGACCAAAGCAAGCCATTTTTCTGTCACCCTATGTGTCATCAGGGGAAGGTGGGACAAAATCCTTGGAAACCCATGCATGGTTCATTTTAATGAAGGTTAGATCATCCACATTTTGGGTTGACAGACGGGTCCTTTTTTCTGTCAGGATTGATCCAGCTGCACTGAAGACTCTTTCCGATAGCACACTTGCAGCTGGGCAAGCGAGCTCCTGTAAGGCATATTGTGCCAATTCAGGCCAGGTGTCCAGTTTAGCGGCCCAATAGTCAAAGGGGAATGACCTGTGTGGGAGAACATCGATATGGGAGGAAAAGTAGTTTGTAACCGTGGTTGACAACTGCTGTCTCCTGTCACTTTCCATCGATGCAGTATTACCAGTTGTGTGAGCGGTATTTGAAAAATAAGTCCACAACATTGTCATGAAACCCCTGTCTCCAACGACACTTCTGCTGTGTGCACCACGAACACCTCTGCCAAGCTGCCCCCGGCCCGTACGGCTCGTGTGAGAACCATCACCGCTGCTGTGTGCTGGGAATGCCTCAAGCAACCGATTTACCAGAGTTGCTTGTTTATTAGCAATATTAGGTCAAGGTTCTCCTGTGGCATGATGTTTTGTAATTTGCCTTTATAGCGTGGATCCAGGATGCTGGCCAACCAGTAGTCGTCATCGTTCATCATTTTGGCAATGCGGGGGTCCCTTTTTAGGATCCGCAAGGCATAATCTGACATGTGGGCCAATGTTCCCGGTGTCAATGATGCACTGCGAGTGCTGGTTGGAGGAGCACTTTCTGGCAAATCCACATCCCTCCAGTCACGCACAAACCCTGTACCAGACCTTGCCACGCCAACATTTTCACTTGCCCCACGAGATGCATCCTCTTCCCCTAAGTAATCATCCTCATCATCATCCTCCTCCTCCTCCTCTTCTTCCTCCACCTCGTCCAGGAGAGGTCCCTGAGCAGACAATGGCTGAATCTCATCAAGGATTCCCTCCTCCTCTTCCTCCTCATCAACATTGGCTGCAGACGCCTGCTCCTTAAGGTGCGTCAAAGTTTGCATGAGCAGACGCATAAGTGGGATGCTCATGCTTAGGATGGCGTCGTCTGCGCTTACCAGCCGTGTGCATTCCTCAAAACACTGAAGGACTTTACAGAGGTCTTTCAGCTTCGACCACTGCACACCTGTCAACTCCATGTCTGCTCTCAAAGTGCCTGGCCGTGTATCCTCCCACAAATGCATTATGGCCTGCCTCTGCTCGCACAGCCGCTCCACCATGTGCAGGGAGGAGTTCCACCTTGTTGCAATGTCGATAATGAGGCGGTGGTTGGGAAGGTGGAGCAATCGCTGCAGCTTCTGCATACGAACGGAGTGTACAGGCGACCGGCGGATGTGCGCGCAGTCTTCGCACCTTCTGGAGCAGTGCTGTTAACTCCGGATAATTTTTGAGGAAGCACTGCACCACCAGGTTCAAGGTGTGAGCCAAGCAAGGTATGTGGCTGAGTTTTGAAAGGGCTATGGCTGCCACAAAATTACGGCCGTTATCACTAACTACCTTGCCTGCCTCAAGATGTACACTGCCCAGCCATGACTCAGTTTGTCGCTTCAAGTACTCGGCCAGCACCTCGGCGGTATGTCTGTCGCCCAAACACATCATCTGCAACACAGCCTGCTGACGCTTTCCACTAGCTGCTCGATAGGGGGACACATCGTGTGCAACAGTGGCAGCTGCAGATGGAGTGCTCGTACAACTGCGCTCTGTGGACGAGCTTTCGCTTCTGGAGGAGGAGGAGGAGGGTCGAACGCCTACAGCCAACTGTTTCCTATACTGTGGGCTAGGCAGCACTGTCCCACCACCGCTGTCCCCTGTGGACCCTGCATCCACCACATTAACCCAGTGCGCAGTGATGGACACGTAACGGTCCTGGCCATGCCGACTGGACCATGCATCAGTTGTGAGGTGCACCTTTCCGCTCACTGACTGCTTGAGTGCATGGACAATGCGGTCTTTCACATGATGATGGAGGGCTGGGTTGGCTTTGCGAGAGAAGAAGTGGTGACTGGGTAGGTCATAGCGTGGTACTGCATAGGCCATGAGTTCGCGGAAAGCTGTGCTTTCCACCAACCGAAAGGGCATCATCTCAAACGAGATTAGTTTGGCAATGTGGGCGCTCAAACCCAGTGTACGCGGATGAGAGACTGAGTACTTTCTTGACCTACTCATAGTGTCTGGGAGGGTGAGCTGGACTTGAGAGCTGCATATGGTGGAAGTAGCGGTGGACAGGGCGGACTGAGAGAGGGTTGATGATGGTGATGGAGTTGGTGTTCTTTCTGATGGCCTAGAATCAGTCTTTCGTTGATATAACAGTGGGATTCCCTGACTGCTGTGGCCTTGCAACGACACCTCAACATTTGCTGCTGTGCTAACCGGTGGGCTTACAGTGGGGGAAACAATGTAGCGTTGATGACTACCTTCGTTGTGATCAGTTGCACATGTGGCACTTGAGGTTTGGTGTTGTGTCCACGCTTGCAAGTGCATGCTGGTTAAATGTCTAAGCATGCAACTGGTATTCAAATTTTTCAGATTTTTCCCTCGGCTAAAGGTCTTTGCGCACTTCTTACAGATAACCTTGGCCTGATCATGAGGATTTTGTTCTAAAAAGTGCCACACTGCACTCTTCCTACTTTGGCAGACATTTTGCGGCCTAGCACGCTGTGATCTTTTGACCCTCTGGACAAGCTGTCCAGCAACTCTTTTGATGTTTGGAACCTGTCTTTGGAGTGCTCCGGGCCTTCCAGATAACAGCTGTTGCGATGTCGATGTCTGCTGTGGATGCTCCTCATCTGAGCTATTGGAAGCAGCACCCTCTTCCCCCAATGGATGCCAATCTGGGTCAACAACTGGGTCATCCATCACCTCCTCTTCTATGTCATGTGCACCTTCCTCTGTGTCACCGTGTATGGTGGTATAGTGTGCGGGAAGGGGCACCTGAGTCTCATCAGGGTCAGAATCTGGCTCTGTACACTGCAAGGACAATGTAGTGCTCTGAGTGAATGTACCAGCAGAATCATCCATCAGCGGCTGTGCATCAGTGCACTCCATGTCAGATTCATCTTGGCCTGGGTAATTCACCATTTGACTTGATAATCCAGGCATGGTTTGTGAAAACAGCTCCATGGAGTAATCAGTAGTATGGCCTGCGTCATCCTTCAATCTTGGTTGGGGTGAAGGACACAAGGAAAGGTGTGGTTCATGAACATGAGCCTCCAATGACGACTCAGTGCTTTTACTTTTTACAACTGAAGAAGAGGAGGCGATAGAGCTGGAGGCTGAGTCAGCAATGTAAGACAAAACTTTTTCCTGATGCTCTGGCTTTAAAAGCGGTTTGCCAACTCCTAGAAAACTAAGCGTTCGAGGCCTTATGTAGCCAGACGATGACGCAGGCTCAACACCTCCTGCATTCGGTCCTATTTTGCTCTTGCCACTACCATCAGATCCACCACCAACATCATCATTACCAGCTGCCAACCCCCGCCCAATTCCACGGCCTCTTCCACCAGCCTTCCTCATTTTTGGTAGAAATGTAGACAAAATCCAACAAACTATATAGTATGTAAAACAAGGTACAAGGTGTCTATAGGACAGGGGAGATTTTGAATTTCTGCACACACTTTTGGACACTGGACACTTTTGGATTGTGTGAGGCCCAATGAATATCTGAGCGCTATGTGACAGGCTCGATGGCACAGCTGTGACCTAAGTGACTAGAGGATAAGTGAGATTTTGAATCTCTGCACACACTTTTGGACACTGGACACTTTTGGATTGTGTGAGGCCCAATGAATATCTGAGCGCTATGTGACAGGCTCGATGGCACAGCTGTGACCTAAGTGACTAGAGGATAAGTGAGATTTTGAATCTCTGCACACACTTTTGGACACAGGACACTTTTGGATTGTGTGAGGCCCAATGAATATCTGAGCGCTATGTGACAGGCTCGATGGCACAGCTGTGACCTAAGTGACTAGAGGATAAGTGAGATTTTGAATCTCTGCACACACTTTTGGACACTGGACACTTTTGGATTGTGTGAGGCCCAATGAATATCTGAGCGCTATGTGACAGGCTCGATGGCACAGCTGTGACCTAAGTGACTAGAGGATAAGTGAGATTTTGAATCTCTGCACACACTTTTGGACACTGGACACTTTTGGATTGTGTGAGGCCCACTGATATCTGAGTGCTATGTGACAGGCTCGATGGCACAGCTGTGACCTAAGTGACTAGAGGATAAGTGAGATTTTGAATCTCTGCACACACTTTTGGACACTGGACACTTTTGGATTGTGTGAGGCCCACTGATATCTGAGCGCTATGTGACAGGCTCGATGGCACAGCTGTGACCTAAGTGACTAGAGGATAAGGGAGATTGGATTGCTTTTAAAAAAGCAGTTTGCGGAGCAGTGGGTAAACAGCAATGCCAGCCTGTCAGGAAGCCTTAAAAGGCAGCCCAACAACCAACACCACTGATACACCACAATATAGCCTCCCCTTGCACTGCACACACAGTGACTGGTGTGTTGTGCAGGCCAAATTGCTATCAGCAGCAGAAGCAGTTTTTTTTTCTTCTCAGCAGGACAAAAAAAAAAAATTGGGATTGCTTTTAAAAAAGCAGTTTGAGGCCCAATGAATATCTGAGCGCTATGTGACAGGCTCGATGGTACAGCTGTGACCAAAGTGACTAGAGGATAAGGGAGATTGGATTGCTTTTAAAAAAGCAGTTTGCGGAGCAGTGGGTAAACAGCAATGCCAGCCTGTCAGGAAGCCTTAGAAGGCAGCCCAACTACCAACACCACTGATACACCACTATATAGCCTCCCCTTGCACTGCACACACAGTGACTGGTGTGTTGTGCAGGCCAAATCGCTAGCAGCAGAAGCAGTTTTTTGGTCTTCTTCCCTGCCTAACGCTCTCCCTACAGAATCAGCAGCAACCTCTCCCTATACTGAGATCGGCAGAAGTAAGATGGCGGTCGGCGTGCACGCCCTTTTATACCCCCTGTGACGCCCACCAAAGCAAGCCAATCACTTGCATGCCCTTCTGAAAGATGGTGATGACCCGTGCCTATGTCATCACGTTGCCCACAGTGTCCGTGGATCCTGATTGGCTGAAAAAGAGCACAAAACAAACTTTTGAAACGCGACTTTGGCGCGTAAGTCGCCGACCTCGTGGCCGACCTCATCCTAGGGTCGGGTTTCGTTTCATGAAACCCAACTTTGCCAAAAGTCGGCGACTTTTGAATTTTTTCGACCCGTTTCGCTCAACTCTACTGAAGACGCAACTTCGGCCTCTGCCGGCATTCAACAACCATCGGATTGGAACCGAGTAAGGACAGCAGAGTCATGATAAGTTGAACCTGATAAAAAGACTACTGAGTTAAAATAACCCTTACACTATTTAAGTTGTTTAACCCCTTGTTGGCTCCCTGTGAGGTGAACTCCTCTTGTGTTAATTAAACCTCACCCTTGTTAACCCTTGCTCTGCGCCTCTGCGTTATTGCATCCTTTTACCTGCTTTACATTTGGCGTAGTCGGCAGGATGCAGTCTTCGGTCACAGATGCAGCAGACCATTCCATCATGAGTGCCCCGAGGTCTAGCTTGGCATTAGGGGCCATGGTCAGCAATCCCCCAAAATTCACGGGGAGTAATATCATGTTGTGGGACTGTACTGAGCGGGTTGAAAGCATGCTGAGAATGCACCCCATGACCCCTGCTATGCAAGTGGAGATTGCTCTAATGGCCCTGGATGGTGAGGCTCGGTGCTCTGCTATGTTTCACCCCCCCCCAACGAGTGGGATACTCTGGAAAAAGTGATGCAGATCCTGGAAGAGATGCATGGGGATCCCAACAACATTGAGGAGTTATGGATGGGATTGTTTCACCGCGTTCAGAGGGAAGGGGAGTCTGTGACCCAGAATATTAATGCATTGCAGGAGGTGAATGCGCATATCGCTAAAAGGGATGATGTGGGGACTATAGGAGCGCGACACCCTGATGTGATACTGAGGGATCAGTTTGTGGCGGGCCTCAGGACGAGAGTGCCTGCGTACTAAACCACATATGACCTCCCTAGAAATAGGGGCGGAAGCGCGCGTGATAGAGCAGGAACAGGGGATGGAGGCATTGGCAGGGATGGCCTGGAGTAATGAGGTACTCACCCTGCCTGCAGTTGAACCAGAGTAGGCCCGGGAAATCCGGAAGGAAATATGGGAAATGCGAGAAGAGTGGTCCAACCTTAGAAGAGCCCCTGCTTTAGCCCAAAATACATCAAGAGATAGGAGCGAATCAGAGTCCTGCTTGTTCGTCGAGCCTCGTCAGGGTACAAGACAGCCCCGTGCAGAATGGGATCTGACTTGTTTCAAGTTTGGGAACACTGGACACTACGCCAGAGGTTGTGTGAGATGGGGACGGTCCCTACTACGTCAGCCATTAAACTAGTGTGCTCTGTGGCTGGGAGACGCAGCACGGAACCTGAAAGAAGGACAGATGGGAGTCCTGGAGATTTAATCTCTATGAGCCCTAATGTCTGGGCTGAAGTGAATGGGTGAGCCGTTCATTGTTTAATTGACACCGGATCACACGTGACCACCATGCCAGAAGCTTGCTTTAGACATCATTTTCAAGAAGTGGCGCAGCCGGCGTGGGGCCCAGTGATCAGACTGACGGCAGCCAATCCCGGTGGCAGGGGTGGACTGGATGGAGATTAGAATGTGTGGAAAGGATGTAGGCAGAAAAGGGGTCGCCGGGGATGTCGGTGGTGAGCCTGTGGTGACTCTCGGGATGAATGTACTGAAAGATATCATAACAATCCTGATCAGTGAGCTGCAAGAGGCCTTTTTGGACCATTGGAGCCCACAAACTCTCCAAAGAAAGGTATTTCAGCAACTGATTCAAGCTGCCCAAGCTCATGAAACGTCAAACGAAGGGAAGGTTCTAGGAAAGGTGATGGTTCCCGTAGCTGCTAAACTTACCCTACCGCCTGGTCACAGACGGTGCTCACGTTGCTAGTATGAGCTGTCATGGTCCTGTCAGCACCGGTGGACAGCCACGGCTGAACAGGGACTCACCCACACTGCAGAGGGGCCCGGGGTCAGATATGGCTGGGAAAACTCAGGCAGACAGGAACAGGAGACGCTGAAGTTAGCAAGCAGCGAAGGACCTTCGGTCATGTGACTGCAAGGGGCGTGGCTTAGCATCCTGCTGCCAGAGATACTGCAGGACACAACTACAGGAATCCTCAGGTCAGACAAACGGGGGTCATACACAGAGATAGCAGTACCGTACCAGGGATAGGACAGAATGGATAGTCGGGGCCAGGCAGCGGTCAAATCCAAACAGACATAGAAGGTACAAAAGCAGAATCCAACAAGCAGTATCCAGAGTACAGACCGAGTCGAAACCAAAGTATCAGGCAAACAAGAGCACAGCACAAACACACTCAGGGGTCAACACACTCTGCCAAGGGCGAAAGTATAACTGACGGGGATTGGAGCTTCCTGGGGCTAAAAAAAAGCTCTCCCCGAACTAAGGAGAGGCCACGATAATAAGCCCCAGGTGTGCAGGTAAGAGCCTGCACTGGGATCATAACATTAACCCCAGGAGTGCCGGTCCGCCAGTACTGGGCTCCAGACATTAACCCCAAGCGTGCGGGTCCAACCTGCACTGGGATCATGACATGAGCCTGGTTGCCCCTCGAGGGGGTGGAGGTGCAGATAGAGCTGACATTGGTGGAATTTGTACCTCCTGGAATCCACATAGCTCGAACATTGGCCACAATCCACAACCGTAACGTTGTAGTGCTGTTATGAATGGGTCACCGGGGAGGATAGCAGGACCAGGCTAAGCCACCAGAAAACCAGAGAGGTTGGTAACTAAGCGGATTACAGACCCCTGATCCTATCCACACAGCTAGCAGTAGCCGTGGAGCGTACCTACGATGCCCTAGACGCCTCGGCACAGCTGGAGAACTAACTCAGCCTACAGCAAGAAAGGTGAAATCTAAACTGCCCCGGAGCAGACCCCAAAGGAATGGACAGCCCCCAAACATATATTGTCGGTGAGACAAGATAAAAACACAAACGCAGGCAGGAAAATAGACTGAGCAAATGATGGAGCCCAAACTGACTAGACAGGACAGGAAAGGAAAGACACTGTCTGCAATCACGCAAAAACCCTGAAAAATCCTACACGTCTGACGCACAAAAAAAACTGAAGTCACACGACTTCGCCCCCACTATATCAGCACTCTGGTATATACTGAAAGCAAAGCAAAAAGAGACCAATATAACAGGGGACAGAACAAACTGACACAAGCAGTAACATATGGGCAGTGATCCAGCACAGCCCCAGCAGGAGCAAGCTGACCCACACAAAGCAGAGATAGACAAACCCAGATCAAATGCAAAAAGATTAGCAAATGAACCACTTAGCTGAACCATGCAGGAACAGAGCAGGAGACATCAGACATCAGACCTCAGAAGGCACAGGAAGAAAATCACCAGCAGGGATTGAAGGAAGTCAGCTGTCTTAAATACACCAGTCAGAAACCCCAGATCTCCAATCGTCATCATCATTATCAGGTGGCAAGCCTCTTTCAATCTGACCAACTCCACTACCTCCAGTAACCACCAGAAGGAGCCCAGAAAGAGAACTCGCAACACCTCTGTCAATCTGACCAGCTCCACTACCTTCAGTAACCACCAGAGGGATCCGAGAAAGAGAATTCACAACATAGTGCGGTGTGTCAACCTGGGAGAAGATAGTCTCAACCTTTTGCCTAAGAGTGAAGTGGCTCAGGTCCTGGGAATGCCAGAACAACTGGTGCAACCGGAGGCAATGCAGTTGTCAGTAATGCAAGGAGATCCCTGGACCCTAGCTGTTACAATGACACCGGAACACTCGTCAGGAGGTGTGAGGGAGGGTCGCCGAATCTTGGAGCAAATGCAGATCGAATTGACGGGACTCTCGCCTCAGCAGGTATAACAGATGGAAGCTGTTTTAGAGTGATATCAAGAGGTCTTTGCCAGTCATGAAGATGACTTTGGGTGCACTCAAGCTATCACCCACAAAATTCCTACAGGAAGTTCTGCACCAGTTCGTGAAAGATATCAGCAGATACCTCCTAAGATGTATAAAGAAGTAAAGGAGATGCTGGCTCTCAAGCTGCAAAGCGGCGTCATACAGGTAAGTCAGAGCCCGTGGGCAGCTCTCATCCTTGTAGTCCAGAAGATGGATGGCAACCTGCACTTCTGTGTTGATTACAGATGACTGAATGCTTGTACAGTGCGGGACTCCTATCTATTGCCTAGAATTGAGGAATTACTGTTTACCTTGGGAAAGGCAAAGTACTTTTCATCCCTGAATCTGGCCAGCGGGTACTGGCAGGTGCCCATGGCTGAATATGACTTGCCAAAGACGGCGTTCATGCTGCCTATGGAACTGTTTGAGCTTAATAGGATGCCCTTTCCCCTGACCAATGGCCCCGAGGCATTCCAGCGGTTGATGTAGAGATGCTTGAGAGACTTGAATTTTGAAGCAACACTCATTTATCTCGATGACATCTTCGTCTACACGGCCACTTTTGAAAAACATTTTCGATGGCTGGAGCAAGTGTTGAGTCAGCTGCAGAGTCACGACCTGAAGGTATAGCCTCAAAAATGTTAACATTTCCGCAAGCAAATTGAGTATTTGGGACATATATTCGGTGAAGGAATGCGGCCTGCGCGTGAAATGATAGCAGCCGTGCAAGAGTGGCCCACCACGATAAAAGTGAAAGACGTTTGGGCCTTCTTGGGGCTTACTGGAATTTCACTTGTCTCACTAATCCGCTATTGGAACTACTAAAGGGAGTGCCATCTGGTTAAAAGAATCGAGCTATTCAATGGAGATGTAGCCCGGAAGAAAATGGCTTGAGAGAGGTCCCAATACTCGCCTATGCGGATTTCTTGCAATCCTTCACACTGATGGAAGTTTACATGGTCTGGGGGCTGTTCTGTTACAAATGCAGGAAGGAAAGGAACTAGTGATAGCCTATTCGAGCCAGTCTCTTCATGACTTGGAACGGAACCCGGTCAACTACGGCTCCTTCAAGTTGGAACTGCTGGCGTTGGTCTGGGCAGTGACCGAAAAGTGCGCAGAGTATTTGTCGGGGTCCGAAGCCCTGGTGCGCACCAATAATAATCCCCTAGCCCACCAGGAAAATGCAAATTTGGGGGCCTTGGAACAACAATGAGTGGCCCGCATGGCGAAATATCGGTACAAGATCGCTTACAGGGCCAGGGCCGAGAACACACACGCTGATGCCCTCTTGAGAGTGACTCATGCGCGGCCCAAACGTGACTGAGATGAAGAGTTGGAGTCAGAAGAGATTCCTGGTTTTCGGGACCATGTTAGGTAATTGGTGGCGACGCAGGGACAGATCAGAGAGGCGTCTGGAGAACGGGTGCTGGGACGACCTCGGTATGACTGGGTGCAACTAAAGCACAATGAAACAACGCCTACTCGAGGGACAGCTCTTAGAGCAGGAGATCGGGTGTTGATCCAGAACAAGCATCCTAGGAGAAACTGGAATGCTGAAGGGAGAAATCCTGAATTGAGTGACACGCCAAGTGAGTTCTGACGGGCCGGTGTGTGAAGTCCAGCCTGAATGAGAAGGAGCACCTACCTAGGTAGTTCATTGTAGCATGTTGCAGCCATGTCCCAGTGTCCTGAGGAAGGAGAAGAAGCGCCAAACATCACCGATGCGCCTACTTCTACAGTTCTCGACTATGACGAAGAAGATATGTCAGCCTCGCCCTCAGATCTTAATAATTCACTGTCTACCGCCCCCCAGGGAAGTTAGCACTGAGGTGTCCCCGCCTGAAGCGACAGAATCAACAGATTCACCAGACCAAAATATCCCCTCGCCTCCTATCAGTCAACCTGGTTACGCCGATCGGACCGGACAACAGCTGGAGTGCCCCCCACCCGTTATGAACAAGAGCAATTGATCTGGCAGTTGGTAATTCAAAGAATGAAAGAATGCGAACGTCTGGTGAAGGAACTCTCGCCCGTGGAATGGCAAGTTAAAGGAGAACAGAGGTGTAAGGAATGAGACCGAATTGTGGGTACCTATGAGACACCGGGTCCAGAACTGCCGAGGCCTCGTCCAGTGTTGCAGGGGGGAAGGAAATGGGGGTTGGAACGGACCCATGAGCTAGAAAGAAGGGACGTGGTAAGCGAGGGGAAGAGGGAGAGTCAAGTGAGGGAAAAGTCAGTGAGTTACCGCCGAAGGGAACAGAGAGCAGGGACCTGCTGCGTGACGTGGAGAAAGACAGACTGCAGAGCAGAGACCCAGGACGGGAACAGTGGGGACTCCCAGGTACCAGTGAGTGTGCAGAGAGATGGGTGCTGAGGGAATCATCGCGGTGCAGTTATCTAGGTACCAGCGGCCCAGACTATAGGGCTCACAGAAACTATATTTTGAGGACTTCCTTCCCCCTTCTTCCGTCTTCCCGGCTCTGGACTGCATCCCTCAGCCGCAGAGCTTACTAGATTAAAGGCTGCCTCAGTGGGGGCCGTCTCCAGCTTGCACAGCCTCGAGCGTAATGTCCAGTCTTCCCACAATTGAAACACGTCAGTCCCCCTTCAGCACCAAGAGGTCTCACTCACTGATGAGGCCTGGTAGAAAGGCGAGATCCTGTATCATTTCTGTCTTGGATTGAGGAATCTTCCCTCTGTGGCTCTTAAGCAGAAAAGGGTCTCTCCTGAGACTGGTCCATTCTCTCCGCATCTCCTGTATCTCTTTCCGTATCTCTCGGGCCCACTCCGGCTCCAGGTGGAGTAGGTACTTCATAGCTACGGACCATCCCTGCCAGAACCGTCACCCCCTGCTCCTGATCTCTTACGCGCACCTCTGCCCCCACCTATAAGAAGGTTTTATGTAGGCTAGCGCGCAAGCGTTCTCGCAATGCCTGCTTCAACGGTGCATCCCTAAGACCCGACACAAATTGATCCCTCAAAATCCTATGACGAGGACCAACTCCCATGATTCCCACATCTTCCCTTTTTGTAATGTGCGCATGTACCCCCTGCATCGCGTTAATATATTGCGTCAACCGTCTCCCCTTCACGCTGGATGCGATAAAATAAACACATGAGCAACTCTGTACCCCGTGCATCTCCTCA
>NW_027362432.1:0-32359 GCF_039654945.1 Dendrobates tinctorius | reverse complement strand
CTATATACACACTACTGATGTATGATCATCACTGTATATACTATACACACACACACTACTGATGTATGATCATCGCTGTATATACTATATACACACACTACTGATGTATGATCATCACTGTATATACTATATACACACACACTACTGATGTATGATCATCACTGTATATACTATATACACACACTACTGATGTATGATCATCTCTGTATACACTATATACACACACTACTGATGTATGATCATCACTGTATACACTATATACACACACACTACTGATGTATGATCATCACTGTATATACTATATACACACACTACTGATGTATGATCATCGCTGTATATACTATATACACACACTACTGATGTATGATCATCGCTGTATATACTATATACACACACTACTGATGTATGATCATCACTGTATATACTATATACACACACTACTGATGTATGATCATCACTGTATATACTATACACACACTACTGATGTATGATCATCACTGTATATACTATATACACACACACTACTGATGTATGATCATCGCTGTATATACTATATACACACACTACTGATGTATGATCATCACTGTATATACTATATACACACACTACTGATGTATGATCATCACTGTATATACTATATACACACACTACTGATGTATGATCATCACTGTATATACACTATATACACACACTACTGATGTATGATCATCGCTGTATATACTATATACACACTACTGATGTATGATCATCACTGTATATACACTATACACACACTACTGATGTATGATCATCACTGTATATACTATATACACACTACTGATGTATGATCATCACTGTATATACTATATACACACACTACTGATGTATGATCATCACTGTATATACACTATACACACACTACTGATGTATGATCATCACTGTATATACTATATACACACTACTGATGTATGATCATCACTGTATACACTATATACACACACTACTGATGTATGATCATCACTGTATACACTATACACACACTACTGATGTATGATCATCACTGTATATACTATATACACACACTACTGATGTATGATCATCACTGTATATACTATATACACACACTACTGATGTATGATCACCACTGTATATACTATATACACACTACTGATGTATGATCATCACTGTATATACTATATACACACACTACTGATGTATGATCATCTCTGTATACACTATATACACACACTACTGATGTATGATCATCACTGTATACACTATATACACACACTACTGATGTATGATCATCGCTGTATATACTATATACACACACTACTGATGTATGATCATCGCTGTATATACTATATACACACACTACTGATGTATGATCATCACTGTATATACTATATACACACTACTGATGTATGATCATCACTGTATATACTATATACACACACTACTGATGTATGATCATCTCTGTATACACTATATACACACACTACTGATGTATGATCATCACTGTATACACTATATACACACACTACTGATGTATGATCATCGCTGTATATACTATATACACACACTACTGATGTATGATCATCGCTGTATATACTATATACACACACTACTGATGTATGATCATCACTGTATATACTATATACACATACACTACTGATGTATGATCATCACTGTATATACTATATACACACACACTACTGATGTATGATCATCGCTGTATATACTATATACACACACTACTGATGTATGATCATCACTGTATATACTATATACACACACTACTGATGTATGATCATCACTGTATATACTATATACACACACTACTGATGTATGATCATCGCTGTATATACTATATACACACACTACTGATGTATGATCATCACTGTATATACTATATACACACACTACTGATGTATGATCATCACTGTATATACTATACACACACTACTGATGTATGATCATCACTGTATATACTATATACACACACACTACTGATGTATGATCATCGCTGTATATACTATATACACACACTACTGATGTATGATCTTCACTGTATATACTATATACACACACTACTGATGTATGATCATCACTGTATATACTATATACACACACTACTGATGTATGATCATCACTGTATATACACTATACACACACTACTGATGTATGATCATCACTGTATATACTATATACACACTACTGATGTATGATCATCACTGTATATACTATATACACACACTACTGATGTATGATCATCACTGTATATACACTATACACACACTACTGATGTATGATCATCACTGTATATACTATATACACACTACTGATGTATGATCATCACTGTATACACTATATACACACTACTGATGTATGATCATCACTGTATATACTATATACACACTACTGATGTATGATCATCACTGTATATACTATACACACACTACTGATGTATGATCATCACTGTATATACTATATACACACTACTGATGTATGATCATCACTGTATATACTATATACACACACTACTGATGTATGATCATCTCTGTATACACTATATACACACACTACTGATGTATGATCATCACTGTATATACTATATACACACTACTGATGTATGATCATCACTGTATATACTATATACACACACTACTGATGTATGATCATCACTGTATATACTATATACACACACTACTGATGTATGATCATCACTGTATATACTATATACACACACTACTGATGTATGATCATCTCTGTATACACTATATACACACACTACTGATGTATGATCATCACTGTATATACTATATACACACTACTGATGTATGATCATCACTGTATATACTATATACACACTACTGATGTATGATCATCACTGTATATACTATATACACACACTACTGATGTATGATCATCACTGTATACACTATACACACACTACTGATGTATGATCATCACTGTATATACTATACACACACTACTGATGTATGATCATCACTGTATATACTATATACACACACACTACTGATGTATGATCATCGCTGTATATACTATATACACACACTACTGATGTATGATCATCACTGTATATACTATATACACACACTACTGATGTATGATCATCACTGTATATACTATATACACACACTACTGATGTATGATCATCACTGTATATACACTATACACACACTACTGATGTATGATCATCACTGTATATACTATATACACACTACTGATGTATGATCATCACTGTATATACTATATACACACACTACTGATGTATGATCATCACTGTATATACTATATACACACTACTGATGTATGATCATCACTGTATACACTATATACACACTACTGATGTATGATCATCACTGTATATACTATATACACACTACTGATGTATGATCATCACTGTATATACTATACACACACTACTGATGTATGATCATCACTGTATATACTATATACACACTACTGATGTATGATCATCACTGTATATACTATATACACACACTACTGATGTATGATCATCTCTGTATACACTATATACACACACTACTGATGTATGATCATCACTGTATATACTATATACACACTACTGATGTATGATCATCACTGTATATACTATATACACACTACTGATGTATGATCATCACTGTATATACTATATATACACACTACTGATGTATGATCATCACTGTATACACTATACACACACTACTGATGTATGATCATCACTGTATATACTATATACACACTACTGATGTATGATCATCACTGTATATACTATATACACACACTACTGATGTATGATCATCTCTGTATACACTATATACACACACTACTGATGTATGATCATCACTGTATACACTATATACACACACTACTGATGTATGATCATCGCTGTATATACTATATACACACACTACTGATGTATGATCATCGCTGTATATACTATATACACACTACTGATGTATGATCATCACTGTATATACTATATACACACACTACTGATGTATGATCATCACTGTATACACTATATACACACACTACTGATGTATGATCATCGCTGTATATACTATATACACACACTACTGATGTATGATCATCACTGTATATACTATATACACACTACTGATGTATGATCATCGCTGTATATACTATATACACACACTACTGATGTATGATCATCGCTGTATATACTATATACACACACTACTGATGTATGATCATCACTGTATACACTATATACACACACTACTGATGTATGATCATCGCTGTATATACTATATACACACACTACTGATGTATGATCATCACTGTATATACTATATACACACTACTGATGTATGATCATCACTGTATATACTATATACACACACTACTGATGTATGATCATCGCTGTATATACTATATATACACACTACTGATGTATGATCATCACTGCATATACTATATACACACTACTGATGTATGATCATCACTGTATATACTATATACACACACTACTGATGTATGATCATCACTGTATATGCTATATACACACACTACTGATGTATGATCATCACTGTATATACTATATACACACTACTGATGTATGATCATCACTGTATATACTATATACACACACTACTGATGTATGATCACCACTGTATATACTATATACACACACTACTGATGTATGATCATCACTGTATATACTATATACACACACTACTGATGTATGATCATCACTGTATATACTATATACACACACACTACTGATGTATGATCATCACTGTATATACTATATACACACACTACTGATGTATGATCATCACTGTATATACTATATACACACTACTGATGTATGATCATCACTGTATATACTATATACACACTACTGATGTATGATCATCACTGTATATACTATATACACACTACTGATGTATGATCATCACTGTATATACTATATACACACACTACTGATGTATGATCATCGCTGTATATACTATATACACACACTAATGATGTATGATCATCACTGTATATACTATATACACACTACTGATGTATGATCATCGCTGTATATACTATATACACACACTACTGATGTATGATCATCACTGTATATACTATATACACACTACTGATGTATGATCATCACTGTATATACTATATACACACACTACTGATGTATGATCATCGCTGTATATACTATATACACACACTACTGATGTATGATCATCACTGTATATACTATATACACACACTACTGATGTATGATCATCGCTGTATATACTATATACACACTACTGATGTATGATCATCACTGTATATACTATATACACACACTACTGATGTATGATCATCGCTGTATATACTATATACACACACTACTGATGTATGATCATCACTGTATATACTATATACACACACTACTGATGTATGATCATCGCTGTATATACTATATACACACACTACTGATGTATGATCATCACTGTATATACTATATACACACACTACTGATGTATGATCATCGCTGTATATACTATATACACACACTACTGATGTATGATCATCACTGTATATACTATATACACACTACTGATGTATGATCATCACTGTATACACTATATACACACTACTGATGTATGATCATCACTGTATATACTATATACACACACTACTGATGTATGATCATCACTGTATATACTATATACACACACTATTGATGTATGATCATCACTGTATATACTATATACACACACACTACTGATGTATGATCATCACTGTATATACTATATACACACACTATTGATGTATGATCATCACTGTATATACTATATACACACACACTACTGATGTATGATCATCACTGTATATACTATATACACACACTACTGATGTATGATCATCGCTGTATATACTATATACACACACTACTGATGTATGATCATCGCTGTATATACTATATACACACACTACTGATGTATGATCATCACTGTATATACTATATACACACACTACTGATGTATGATCATCACTGTATATACTATATACACACACTATTGATGTATGATCATCACTGTATATACTATATACACACACACTACTGATGTATGATCATCACTGTATATACTATATACACACACTACTGATGTATGATCATCGCTGTATATACTATATACACACACTACTGATGTATGATCATCGCTGTATATACTATATACACACACTACTGATGTATGATCATCACTGTATATACTATATACACACACTACTGATGTATGATCATCACTGTATATACTATACACACACACACTACTGATGTATGATCATCGCTGTATATACTATATACACACACACTACTGATGTATGATCATCACTGTATATACTATATACACACACTACTGATGTATGATCATCGCTGTATATACTATATACACACACTACTGATGTATGATCATCGCTGTATATACTATATACACACACTACTGATGTATGATCATCACTGTATATACTATATACACATACTACTGATGTATGATCATCACTGTATATACTATATACACACACACTACTGATGTATGATCATCACTGTATATACTATATACACACACTACTGATGTATGATCATCGCTGTATATACTATATACACACACTACTGATGTATGATCATCACTGTATACACTATATACACAGACTACTGATGTATGATCATCACTGTATATACTATATACACACACACTACTGATGTATGATCATCACTGTATACACTATATACACAGTACTGATGTATGATCATCGCTGTATATACTATATACACACACTACTGATGTATGATCATCACTGTATATACTATATACACACACTACTGATGTATGATCATCACTGTATATACTATACACACTACTGATGTATGATCATCACTGTATATACTATATACACACTACTGATGTATGATCATCACTGTATATACTATATACACACACTACTGATGTATGATCATCGCTGTATATACTATATACACACACTACTGATGTATGATCATCACTGTATATACTATATACACACACACTACTGATGTATGATCATCACTGTATATACTATATACACACACTACTGATGTATGATCATCTCTGTATACACTATATACACACACTACTGATGTATGATCATCACTGTATACACTATATACACACACACTACTGATGTATGATCATCACTGTATATACTATATACACACACTACTGATGTATGATCATCGCTGTATATACTATATACACACACTACTGATGTATGATCATCGCTGTATATACTATATACACACACTACTGATGTATGATCATCACTGTATATACTATATACACACACTACTGATGTATGATCATCACTGTATATACTATACACACACTACTGATGTATGATCATCACTGTATATACTATATACACACACACTACTGATGTATGATCATCGCTGTATATACTATATACACACACTACTGATGTATGATCATCACTGTATATACTATATACACACACTACTGATGTATGATCATCACTGTATGTACTATATACACACACTACTGATGTATGATCATCACTGTATATACACTATACACACACTACTGATGTATGATCATCACTGTATATACTATATACACACTACTGATGTATGATCATCACTGTATATACTATATACACACACTACTGATGTATGATCATCACTGTATATACACTATACACACACTACTGATGTATGATCATCACTGTATATACTATATACACACTACTGATGTATGATCATCACTGTATACACTATATACACACACTACTGATGTATGATCATCACTGTATACACTATGCACACACTACTGATGTATGATCATCACTGTATATACTATATACACACTACTGATGTATGATCATCACTGTATATACTATATACACACACTACTGATGTATGATCATCTCTGTATACACTATATACACACACTACTGATGTATGATCATCACTGTATACACTATATACACACACTACTGATGTATGATCATCGCTGTATATACTATATACACACACTACTGATGTATGATCATCGCTGTATATACTATATACACACACTACTGATGTATGATCATCACTGTATATACTATATACACACACTACTGATGTATGATCATCACTGTATATACTATACACACACTACTGATGTATGATCATCACTGTATATACTATATACACACACACTACTGATGTATGATCATCGCTGTATATACTATATACACACACTACTGATGTATGATCATCACTGTATATACTATATACACACACTACTGATGTATGATCATCACTGTATATACTATATACACACACTACTGATGTATGATCATCGCTGTATATACTATATACACACACTACTGATGTATGATCATCACTGTATATACTATATACACACACTACTGATGTATGATCATCACTGTATATACTATACACACACTACTGATGTATGATCATCACTGTATATACTATATACACACACACTACTGATGTATGATCATCGCTGTATATACTATATACACACACTACTGATGTATGATCATCACTGTATATACTATATACACACACTACTGATGTATGATCATCACTGTATATACTATATACACACACTACTGATGTATGATCATCACTGTATATACACTATACACACACTACTGATGTATGATCATCACTGTATATACTATATACACACTACTGATGTATGATCATCACTGTATATACTATATACACACACTACTGATGTATGATCATCACTGTATATACACTATACACACACTACTGATGTATGATCATCACTGTATATACTATATACACACTACTGATGTATGATCATCACTGTATACACTATATACACACTACTGATGTATGATCATCACTGTATATACTATATACACACTACTGATGTATGATCATCACTGTATACACTATATACACACTACTGATGTATGATCATCACTGTATATACTATATAAACACTACTGATGTATGATCATCACTGTATATACTATATACACACACTACTGATGTATGATCATCACTGTATACACTATACACACACTACTGATGTATGATCATCACTGTATATACTATATACACACTACTGATGTATGATCATCACTGTATATACTATATACACACACTACTGATGTATGATCATCTCTGTATACACTATATACACACACTACTGATGTATGATCATCGCTGTATATACTATATACACACACTACTGATGTATGATCATCGCTGTATATACTATATACACACACTACTGATGTATGATCATCACTGTATATACTATATACACACACACTACTGATGTATGATCATCGCTGTATATACTATATACACACACACTACTGATGTATGATCATCACTGTATATACTATATACACACACTACTGATGTATGATCATCACTGTATACACTATACACACACTACTGATGTATGATCATCACTGTATATACTATATACACACTACTGATGTATGATCATCACTGTATATACTATATACACACACTACTGATGTATGATCATCTCTGTATACACTATATACACACACTACTGATGTATGATCATCGCTGTATATACTATATACACACACTACTGATGTATGATCATCGCTGTATATACTATATACACACACACTACTGATGTATGATCATCACTGTATATACTATATACACACACTACTGATGTATGATCATCACTGTATACACTATACACACACTACTGATGTATGATCATCACTGTATATACTATATACACACACACTACTGATGTATGATCATCACTGTATATACTATATACACACACTACTGATGTATGATCATCACTGTATACACTATACACACACTACTGATGTATGATCATCACTGTATATACTATATACACACTACTGATGTATGATCATCACTGTATATACTATATACACACACTACTGATGTATGATCATCTCTGTATACACTATATACACACACTACTGATGTATGATCATCGCTGTATATACTATATACACACACTACTGATGTATGATCATCGCTGTATATACTATATACACACACTACTGATGTATGATCATCGCTGTATATACTATATACACACACTACTGATGTATGATCATCACTGTATACACTATATACACACACTACTGATGTATGATCATCGCTGTATATACTATATACACACACTACTGATGTATGATCATCGCTGTATATACTATATACACACACTACTGATGTATGATCATCACTGTATATACTATATACACACACTACTGATGTATGATCATCACTGTATATACTATACACACACTACTGATGTATGATCATCACTGTATATACTATATACACACACTACTGATGTATGATCATCACTGTATATACTATATACACACACACTACTGATGTATGATCATCACTGTATATACTATATACACACACTACTGATGTATGATCATCACTGTATATACTATATACACACACTACTGATGTATGATCATCACTGTATATACTATATACACACACACTACTGATGTATGATCATCGCTGTATATACTATATACACACACTACTGATGTATGATCATCGCTGTATATACTATATACACACACTACTGATGTATGATCATCACTGTATATACTATATACACACACTACTGATGTATGATCATCACTGTATATACAATATACACACACTACTGATGTATGATCATCACTGTATATACTATACACACACTACTGATGTATGATCATCACTGTATATACTATATACACACTACTGATGTATGATCATCACTGTATATACTATATACACACTACTGATGTATGATCATCGCTGTATATACTATATACACACACTACTGATGTATGATCATCGCTGTATATACTATACACACACTACTGATGTATGATCATCACTGTATATACTATATACACACACACTACTGATGTATGATCATCGCTGTATATACTATATACACACACTACTGATGTATGATCATCACTGTATATACTATATACACACACTACTGATGTATGATCATCACTGTATATACTATACACACACTACTGATGTATGATCATCACTGTATATACTATATACACACTACTGATGTATGATCATCACTGTATATACTATATACACACACTACTGATGTATGATCATCGCTGTATATACTATATACACACACTACTGATGTATGATCATCACTGTATATACTATACACACACTACTGATGTATGATCATCACTGTATATACTATATACACACACTACTGATGTATGATCATCACTGTATATACTATATACACACACTACTGATGTATGATCATCACTGTATATACTATATACACACACTACTGATGTATGATCATCACTGTATATACTATATACACACTACTGATGTATGATCATCACTGTATATACTATATACACACTACTGATGTATGATCATCGCTGTATATACTATATACACACACTACTGATGTATGATCATCGCTGTATATACTATATACACACACTACTGATGTATGATCATCACTGTATATACTATATACACACACTACTGATGTATGATCATCACTGTATATACTATATACACACTACTGATGTATGATCATCGCTGTATATACTATATACACACTACTGATGTATGATCATCACTGTATATACTATATACACACACTACTGATGTATGATCATCGCTGTATATACTATATACACACTACTGATGTATGATCATCACTGTATATACTATATACACACTACTGATGTATGATCATCGCTGTATATACTATATACACACTACTGATGTATGATCATCACTGTATATACTATATACACACTACTGATGTATGATCATCACTGTATATACTATATACACACACTACTGATGTATGATCATCGCTGTATATACTATATACACACTACTGATGTATGATCATCGCTGTATATACTATATACACACTACTGATGTATGATCATCACTGTATATACTATATACACACACACTACTGATGTATGATCATCACTGTATATACTATATACACACTACTGATGTATGATCATCACTGTATATACTATATACACACTACTGATGTATGATCATCACTGTATATACTATATACACACTACTGATGTATGATCATCGCTGTATATACTATATACACACACTACTGATGTATGATCATCACTGTATATACTATATACACACTACTGATGTATGATCATCACTGTATATACTATATACACACTACTGATGTATGATCATCACTGTATATACTATATACACACACACTACTGATGTATGATCATCACTGTATATACTATATACACACACTACTGATGTATGATCATCACTGTATATACTATATACACACTACTGATGTATGATCATCACTGTATATACTATATACACACACACTACTGATGTATGATCATCACTGTATATACTATATACACACACTACTGATGTATGATCATCGCTGTATATACTATATACACACACTACTGATGTATGATCATCGCTGTATATACTATATACACACTACTGATGTATGATCATCACTGTATATACTATATACACACACACTACTGATGTATGATCATCACTGTATATACTATATACACACACTACTGATGTATGATCATCACTGTATATACTATATACACACACTACTGATGTATGATCATCACTGTATATACTATATACACACACTACTGATGTATGATCATCACTGTATATACTATATACACACACTACTGATGTATGATCATCACTGTATATACTATATACACACACTACTGATGTATGATCATCACTGTATATACTATATACACACACTACTGATGTATGATCATCACTGTATATACTATATACACACACTACTGATATATGATCATCACTGTATATACTATATACACACACACTACTGATGTATGATCATCACTGTATATACTATACACACACTACTGATGTATGATCATCACTGTATATACTATATACACACTACTGATGTATGATCATCACTGTATATACTATATACACACACTACTGATGTATGATCATCACTGTATATACTATATACACACACTACTGATGTATGATCATCACTGTATATACTATATACACACACTACTGATGTATGATCATCACTGTATATACTATATACACACTACTGATGTATGATCATCACTGTATATACTATATACACACACTACTGATGTATGATCATCACTGTATATACTATATACACACACTACTGATGTATGATCATCACTGTATATACTATATACACACTACTGATGTATGATCATCACTGTATATACTATATACACACTACTGATGTATGATCATCACTGTATATACTATATACACACTACTGATGTATGATCATCACTGTATATACTATATACACACACTACTGATGTATGATCATCACTGTATATACTATATACACACTACTGATGTATGATCATCGCTGTATATACTATATACACACTACTGATGTATGATCATCACTGTATATACTATATACACACTACTGATGTATGATCATCGCTGTATATACTATATACACACACTACTGATGTATGATCATCACTGTATATACTATATACACACACTACTGATGTATGATCATCGCTGTATATACTATATACACACTACTGATGTATGATCATCACTGTATATACTATATACACACACTACTGATGTATGATCATCGCTGTATATACTATATACACACACTACTGATGTATGATCATCACTGTATATACTATATACACACACTACTGATGTATGATCATCGCTGTATATACTATATACACACACTACTGATGTATGATCATCACTGTATATACTATATACACACTACTGATGTATGATCATCACTGTATATACTATATACACACACTACTGATGTATGATCATCACTGTATATACTATATACACACACTACTGATGTATGATCATCACTGTATATACTATATACACACTACTGATGTATGATCATCACTGTATATACTATATACACACACTACTGATGTATGATCATCACTGTATATACTATATACACACACTACTGATGTATGATCATCGCTGTATATACTATATACACACACTAATGATGTATGATCATCACTGTATATACTATATACACACTACTGATGTATGATCATCGCTGTATATACTATATACACACACTACTGATGTATGATCATCACTGTATATACTATATACACACTACTGATGTATGATCATCACTGTATATACTATATACACACACTACTGATGTATGATCATCGCTGTATATACTATATACACACTACTGATGTATGATCATCACTGTATATACTATATACACACACTACTGATGTATGATCATCACTGTATATACTATATACACACACTACTGATGTATGATCATCACTGTATATACTATATACACACACTACTGATGTATGATCATCGCTGTATATACTATATACACACTACTGATGTATGATCATCACTGTATATACTATATACACACACTACTGATGTATGATCATCGCTGTATATACTATATACACACACTACTGATGTATGATCATCACTGTATATACTATATACACACACTACTGATGTATGATCATCGCTGTATATACTATATACACACACTACTGATGTATGATCATCACTGTATATACTATATACACACTACTGATGTATGATCATCACTGTATACACTATATACACACTACTGATGTATGATCATCACTGTATATACTATATACACACACTACTGATGTATGATCATCGCTGTATATACTATATACACACACTACTGATGTATGATCATCACTGTATATACTATATACACACACTACTGATGTATGATCATCACTGTATATACTATATACACACACTACTGATGTATGATCATCACTGTATATACTATATACACACTACTGATGTATGATCATCACTGTATATACTATATACACACTACTGATGTATGATCATCACTGTATATACTATATACACACACTACTGATGTATGATCATCACTGTATATACTATATACACACACTACTGATGTATGATCATCACTGTATATACTATATACACACACTACTGATGTATGATCATCACTGTATATACTATATACACACACACTACTGATGTATGATCATCACTGTATATACTATATACACACACTACTGATGTATGATCATCGCTGTATATACTATATACACACACTACTGATGTATGATCATCGCTGTATATACTATATACACACACTACTGATGTATGATCATCACTGTATATACTATATACACACACTACTGATGTATGATCATCACTGTATATACTATACACACACACACTACTGATGTATGATCATCGCTGTATATACTATATACACACACACTACTGATGTATGATCATCACTGTATATACTATATACACACACTACTGATGTATGATCATCGCTGTATATACTATATACACACACTACTGATGTATGATCATCGCTGTATATACTATATACACACACTACTGATGTATGATCATCACTGTATATACTATATACACATACTACTGATGTATGATCATCACTGTATATACTATATACACACACACTACTGATGTATGATCATCACTGTATATACTATATACACACACTACTGATGTATGATCATCGCTGTATATACTATATACACACACTACTGATGTATGATCATCACTGTATATACTATATACACACACTACTGATGTATGATCATCACTGTATATACTATATACACACACACTACTGATGTATGATCATCACTGTATACACTATATACACA
Source organism: Dendrobates tinctorius (assembly GCF_039654945.1). NCBI lineage: Eukaryota > Metazoa > Chordata > Amphibia > Anura > Dendrobatidae > Dendrobates > Dendrobates tinctorius. The sequence goes on along the minus strand of NW_027362432.1, from coordinate 16,492 downwards.
GTACTGATGTATGATCATCGCTGTATATACTATATACACACACTACTGATGTATGATCATCACTGTATATACTATATACACACACTACTGATGTATGATCATCACTGTATATACTATACACACTACTGATGTATGATCATCACTGTATATACTATATACACACTACTGATGTATGATCATCACTGTATATACTATACACACACACACTACTGATGTATGATCATCGCTGTATATACTATATACACACACTACTGATGTATGATCATCACTGTATATACTATATACACACACACTACTGATGTATGATCATCACTGTATATACTATATACACACACTACTGATGTATGATCATCACTGTATATACTATATACACACACACTACTGATGTATGATCATCACTGTATATACTATATACACACACACTACTGATGTATGATCATCACTGTATATACTATATACACACACACTACTGATGTATGATCATCACTGTATATACTATATACACACACTACTGATGTATGATCATCGCTGTATATACTATATACACACACTACTGATGTATGATCATCACTGTATATACTATATACACAGACTACTGATGTATGATCATCACTGTATATACTATATACACACACACTACTGATGTATGATCATCACTGTATACACTATATACACAGTACTGATGTATGATCATCGCTGTATATACTATATACACACACTACTGATGTATGATCATCACTGTATATACTATATACACACACTACTGATGTATGATCATCACTGTATATACTATACACACTACTGATGTATGATCATCACTGTATATACTATATACACACTACTGATGTATGATCATCACTGTATATACTATATACACACACACTACTGATGTATGATCATCGCTGTATATACTATATACACACACTACTGATGTATGATCATCACTGTATATACTATATACACACACACTACTGATGTATGATCATCTCTGTATACACTATATACACACACTACTGATGTATGATCATCACTGTATACACTATATACACACACACTACTGATGTATGATCATCACTGTATATACTATATACACACACTACTGATGTATGATCATCGCTGTATATACTATATACACACACTACTGATGTATGATCATCGCTGTATATACTATATACACACACTACTGATGTATGATCATCACTGTATATACTATATACACACACTACTGATGTATGATCATCACTGTATATACTATACACACACTACTGATGTATGATCATCACTGTATATACTATACACACACACTACTGATGTATGATCATCGCTGTATATACTATATACACACACTACTGATGTATGATCATCACTGTATATACTATATACACACACTACTGATGTATGATCATCACTGTATATACTATATACACACACTACTGATGTATGATCATCACTGTATATACACTATACACACACACTACTGATGTATGATCATCACTGTATATACTATATACACACACTACTGATGTATGATCATCACTGTATATACTATATACACACACTACTGATGTATGATCATCACTGTATATACTATATACACACTACTGATGTATGATCATCACTGTATATACTATATACACACACTACTGATGTATGATCATCACTGTATATACTATATACACACACTACTGATGTATGATCATCACTGTATATACTATATACACACACTACTGATGTATGATCATCACTGTATATACTATATACACACTACTGATGTATGATCATCACTGTATATACTATATACACACACTACTGATGTATGATCATCACTGTATATACTATATACACACACTACTGATGTATGATCATCACTGTATATACTATATACACACTACTGATGTATGATCATCACTGTATATACTATATACACACACTACTGATGTATGATCATCACTGTATATACTATATACACACACTACTGATGTATGATCATCACTGTATATACTATATACACACACTACTGATGTATGATCATCACTGTATATACTATATACACACACTACTGATGTATGATCATCACTGTATATACTATATACACACACTACTGATGTATGATCATCACTGTATATACACTATACACACACACTACTGATGTATGATCATCACTGTATATACTATATACACACACTACTGATGTATGATCATCACTGTATATACTATATACACACACTACTGATGTATGATCATCACTGTATATACTATATACACACTACTGATGTATGATCATCACTGTATATACTATATACACACACTACTGATGTATGATCATCACTGTATATACTATATACACACTACTGATGTATGATCATCACTGTATATACTATATACACACACTACTGATGTATGATCATCACTGTATATACACTATACACACACTACTGATGTATGATCATCACTGTATATACTATATACACACACTACTGATGTATGATCATCACTGTATACACTATATACACACACTACTGATGTATGATCATCACTGTATACACTATGCACACACTACTGATGTATGATCATCACTGTATATACTATATACACACTACTGATGTATGATCATCACTGTATATACTATATACACACACTACTGATGTATGATCATCTCTGTATACACTATATACACACACTACTGATGTATGATCATCACTGTATACACTATATACACACACTACTGATGTATGATCATCGCTGTATATACTATATACACACACTACTGATGTATGATCATCGCTGTATATACTATATACACACACTACTGATGTATGATCATCACTGTATATACTATATACACACACTACTGATGTATGATCATCACTGTATATACTATATACACACACACTACTGATGTATGATCATCACTGTATATACTATATACACACACTACTGATGTATGATCATCGCTGTATATACTATATACACACACTACTGATGTATGATCATCACTGTATATACTATATACACACACTACTGATGTATGATCATCACTGTATATACTATATACACACACTACTGATGTATGATCATCGCTGTATATACTATATACACACACTACTGATGTATGATCATCACTGTATATACTATATACACACACTACTGATGTATGATCATCACTGTATATACTATACACACACTACTGATGTATGATCATCACTGTATATACTATATACACACACACTACTGATGTATGATCATCGCTGTATATACTATATACACACACTACTGATGTATGATCATCACTGTATATACTATATACACACACTACTGATGTATGATCATCACTGTATATACTATATACACACACTACTGATGTATGATCATCACTGTATATACACTATACACACACTACTGATGTATGATCATCACTGTATATACTATATACACACTACTGATGTATGATCATCACTGTATATACTATATACACACACTACTGATGTATGATCATCACTGTATATACACTATACACACACTACTGATGTATGATCATCACTGTATATACTATATACACACTACTGATGTATGATCATCACTGTATACACTATATACACACACTACTGATGTATGATCATCACTGTATATACTATACACACACTACTGATGTATGATCATCACTGTATATACTATATACACACTACTGATGTATGATCATCACTGTATATACTATATACACACACTACTGATGTATGATCATCTCTGTATATACTATATACACACACTACTGATGTATGATCATCACTGTATACACTATATACACACACTACTGATGTATGATCATCGCTGTATATACTATATACACACACTACTGATGTATGATCATCGCTGTATATACTATATACACACACTACTGATGTATGATCATCACTGTATATACTATATACACACACTACTGATGTATGATCATCACTGTATATACTATACACACACTACTGATGTATGATCATCACTGTATATACTATATACACACACACTACTGATGTATGATCATCGCTGTATATACTATATACACACACTACTGATGTATGATCATCGCTGTATATACTATATACACACACTACTGATGTATGATCATCACTGTATATACTATATACACACACTACTGATGTATGATCATCACTGTATATACTATATACACACACTACTGATGTATGATCATCACTGTATATACTATATACACACTACTGATGTATGATCATCACTGTATATACTATATACACACACTACTGATGTATGATCATCACTGTATATACTATATACACACTACTGATGTATGATCATCACTGTATATACTATATACACACACTACTGATGTATGATCATCACTGTATATACTATATACACACTACTGATGTATGATCATCACTGTATATACTATATACACACACTACTGATGTATGATCATCACTGTATATACTATATACACACACTACTGATGTATGATCATCACTGTATATACTATATACACACACTACTGATGTATGATCATCACTGTATATACTATATACACACTACTGATGTATGATCATCACTGTATATACTATATACACACACTACTGATGTATGATCATCGCTGTATATACTATATACACACACTACTGATGTATGATCATCGCTGTATATACTATACACACACTACTGATGTATGATCATCACTGTATATACTATATACACACACACTACTGATGTATGATCATCACTGTATATACTATATACACACACTACTGATGTATGATCATCACTGTATATACTATACACACACTACTGATGTATGATCATCACTGTATATACTATATACACACTACTGATGTATGATCATCACTGTATATACTATATACACACACTACTGATGTATGATCATCGCTGTATATACTATATACACACACTACTGATGTATGATCATCACTGTATATACTATACACACACTACTGATGTATGATCATCACTGTATATACTATATACACACACTACTGATGTATGATCATCACTGTATATACTATATACACACACTACTGATGTATGATCATCACTGTATATACTATATACACACACTACTGATGTATGATCATCACTGTATATACTATATACACACTACTGATGTATGATCATCACTGTATATACTATATACACACTACTGATGTATGATCATCACTGTATATACTATATACACACACTACTGATGTATGATCATCGCTGTATATACTATATACACACACTACTGATGTATGATCATCACTGTATATACTATATACACACACTACTGATGTATGATCATCACTGTATATACTATATACACACTACTGATGTATGATCATCACTGTATATACTATATACACACTACTGATGTATGATCATCACTGTATATACTATATACACACACTACTGATGTATGATCATCACTGTATATACTATATACACACTACTGATGTATGATCATCACTGTATATACTATATACACACTACTGATGTATGATCATCGCTGTATATACTATATACACACTACTGATGTATGATCATCACTGTATATACTATATACACACTACTGATGTATGATCATCACTGTATATACTATATACACACACTACTGATGTATGATCATCGCTGTATATACTATATACACACTACTGATGTATGATCATCGCTGTATATACTATATACACACTACTGATGTATGATCATCACTGTATATACTATATACACACACACTACTGATGTATGATCATCACTGTATATACTATATACACACTACTGATGTATGATCATCACTGTATATACTATATACACACTACTGATGTATGATCATCACTGTATATACTATATACACACTACTGATGTATGATCATCGCTGTATATACTATATACACACACTACTGATGTATGATCATCGCTGTATATACTATATACACACTACTGATGTATGATCATCACTGTATATACTATATACACACACACTACTGATGTATGATCATCACTGTATATACTATATACACACACTACTGATGTATGATCATCACTGTATATACTATATACACACTACTGATGTATGATCATCACTGTATATACTATATACACACTACTGATGTATGATCATCACTGTATATACTATATACACACACACTACTGATGTATGATCATCACTGTATATACTATATACACACACTACTGATGTATGATCATCACTGTATATACTATATACACACTACTGATGTATGATCATCACTGTATATACTATATACACACACACTACTGATGTATGATCATCACTGTATATACTATATACACACACTACTGATGTATGATCATCACTGTATATACTATATACACACACTACTGATGTATGATCATCACTGTATATACTATATACACACTACTGATGTATGATCATCACTGTATATACTATATACACACACACTACTGATGTATGATCATCACTGTATATACTATATACACACACTACTGATGTATGATCATCACTGTATATACTATATACACACTACTGATGTATGATCATCACTGTATATACTATATACACATACACTACTGATGTATGATCATCACTGTATATACTATATACACACACTACTGATGTATGATCATCACTGTATATACTATATACACACACTACTGATGTATGATCATCACTGTATATACTATATACACACACTACTGATGTATGATCATCACTGTATATACTATATACACACACTACTGATGTATGATCATCACTGTATATACTATATACACACACTACTGATGTATGATCATCACTGTATATACTATATACACACACTACTGATGTATGATCATCACTGTATATACTATATACACACTACTGATGTATGATCATCACTGTATATACTATATACACACACTACTGATGTATGATCATCACTGTATATACTATATACACACACTACTGATGTATGATCATCACTGTATATACTATATACACACTACTGATGTATGATCATCACTGTATATACTATATACACACTACTGATGTATGATCATCACTGTATATACTATATACACACTACTGATGTATGATCATCACTGTATATACTATATACACACACTACTGATGTATGATCATCACTGTATATACTATATACACACTACTGATGTATGATCATCACTGTATATACTATATACACACACTACTGATGTATGATCATCACTGTATATACTATATACACACTACTGATGTATGATCATCACTGTATATACTATATACACACTACTGATGTATGATCATCACTGTATATACTATATACACACACTACTGATGTATGATCATCACTGTATATACTATATACACACTACTGATGTATGATCATCACTGTATATACTATATACACACACTACTGATGTATGATCATCACTGTATATACTATATACACACACTACTGATGTATGATCATCACTGTATATACTATATACACACACTACTGATGTATGATCATCACTGTATATACTATATACACACTACTGATGTATGATCATCACTGTATATACTATATACACACACTACTGATGTATGATCATCACTGTATATACTATATACACACACTACTGATGTATGATCATCACTGTATATACTATATACACACTACTGATGTATGATCATCACTGTATATACTATATACACACACTACTGATGTATGATCATCGCTGTATATACTATATACACACTACTGATGTATGATCATCACTGTATATACTATATACACACTACTGATGTATGATCATCACTGTATATACTATATACACACACTACTGATGTATGATCATCACTGTATATACTATATACACACACTACTGATGTATGATCATCACTGTATATACTATATACACACACTACTGATGTATGATCATCACTGTATATACTATATACACACTACTGATGTATGATCATCACTGTATATACTATATACACACTACTGATGTATGATCATCACTGTATATACTATATACACACACTACTGATGTATGATCATCACTGTATATACTATATACACACTACTGATGTATGATCATCACTGTATATACTATATACACACACTACTGATGTATGATCATCACTGTATATACTATATACACACACTACTGATGTATGATCATCACTGTATATACTATATACACACTACTGATGTATGATCATCACTGTATATACTATATACACACACTACTGATGTATGATCATCACTGTATATACTATATACACACTACTGATGTATGATCATCACTGTATATACTATATACACACACTACTGATGTATGATCATCACTGTATATACTATATACACACACTACTGATGTATGATCATCACTGTATATACTATATACACACACTACTGATGTATGATCATCACTGTATATACTATATACACACTACTGATGTATGATCATCACTGTATATACTATATACACACTACTGATGTATGATCATCACTGTATATACTATATACACACACTACTGATGTATGATCATCACTGTATATACTATATACACACACTACTGATGTATGATCATCACTGTATATACTATACACACACTACTGATGTATGATCATCACTGTATATACTATATACACACACTACTGATGTATGATCATCACTGTATATACTATATACACACACTACTGATGTATGATCATCACTGTATATACTATATACACACACTACTGATGTATGATCATCACTGTATATACTATATACACACACTACTGATGTATGATCATCACTGTATATACTATATACACACACTACTGATGTATGATCATCACTGTATATACTATACACACACTACTGATGTATGATCATCACTGTATATACTATATACACACACTACTGATGTATGATCATCACTGTATATACTATATACACACTACTGATGTATGATCATCACTGTATATACTATATACACACACTACTGATGTATGATCATCACTGTATATACTATACACACACACTACTGATGTATGATCATCACTGTATATACTATATACACACACTACTGATGTATGATCATCACTGTATATACTATATACACACTACTGATGTATGATCATCACTGTATATACTATATACACACACTACTGATGTATGATCATCACTGTATATACTATACACACACTACTGATGTATGATCATCACTGTATATACTATACACACACTACTGATGTATGATCATCACTGTATATACTATATACACACACTACTGATGTATGATCATCACTGTATATACTATATACACACACTACTGATGTATGATCATCACTGTATATACTATATACACACTACTGATGTATGATCATCACTGTATATACTATATACACACACTACTGATGTATGATCATCACTGTATATACTATATACACACACTACTGATGTATGATCATCACTGTATATACTATATACACACACACTACTGATGTATGATCATCACTGTATATACTATATACACACACTACTGATGTATGATCATCACTGTATATACTATATACACACTACTGATGTATGATCATCACTGTATATACTATATACACACACTACTGATGTATGATCATCACTGTATATACTATATACACACACTACTGATGTATGATCATCACTGTATATACTATATACACACACTACTGATGTATGATCATCACTGTATATACTATATACACACACTACTGATGTATGATCATCACTGTATATACTATATACACACTACTGATGTATGATCATCACTGTATATACTATACACACACTACTGATGTATGATCATCACTGTATATACTATATACACACACTACTGATGTATGATCATCACTGTATATACTATATACACACACTACTGATGTATGATCATCACTGTATATACTATATACACACTACTGATGTATGATCATCACTGTATATACTATATACACACACTACTGATGTATGATCATCACTGTATATACTATATACACACACTACTGATGTATGATCATCACTGTATATACTATATACACACACTACTGATGTATGATCATCACTGTATATACTATATACACACACTACTGATGTATGATCATCACTGTATATACTATATACACACTACTGATGTATGATCATCACTGTATATACTATATACACACACTACTGATGTATGATCATCACTGTATATACTATATACACACACTACTGATGTATGATCATCACTGTATATACTATATACACACTACTGATGTATGATCATCACTGTATATACTATATACACACACTACTGATGTATGATCATCACTGTATATACTATATACACACACTACTGATGTATGATCATCACTGTATATACTATATACACACACTACTGATGTATGATCATCACTGTATATACTATATACACACTACTGATGTATGATCATCACTGTATATACTATATACACACACTACTGATGTATGATCATCACTGTATATACTATATACACACACTACTGATGTATGATCATCACTGTATATACTATATACACACACTACTGATGTATGATCATCACTGTATATACTATATACACACACTACTGATGTATGATCATCACTGTATATACTATATACACACTACTGATGTATGATCATCACTGTATATACTATATACACACACTACTGATGTATGATCATCACTGTATATACTATATACACACACTACTGATGTATGATCATCACTGTATATACTATATACACACACTACTGATGTATGATCATCACTGTATATACTATATACACACACTACTGATGTATGATCATCACTGTATATACTATATACACACACTACTGATGTATGATCATCACTGTATATACTATATACACACACTACTGATGTATGATCATCACTGTATATACTATATACACACTACTGATGTATGATCATCACTGTATATACTATATACACACTACTGATGTATGATCATCACTGTATATACTATATACACACACTACTGATGTATGATCATCACTGTATATACTATATACACACACTACTGATGTATGATCATCACTGTATATACTATATACACACTACTGATGTATGATCATCACTGTATATACTATATACACACACTACTGATGTATGATCATCACTGTATATACTATATACACACACTACTGATGTATGATCATCACTGTATATACTATATACACACTACTGATGTATGATCATCACTGTATATACTATATACACACACTACTGATGTATGATCATCACTGTATATACTATATACACACTACTGATGTATGATCATCACTGTATATACTATATACACACTACTGATGTATGATCATCACTGTATATACTATATACACACACTACTGATGTATGATCATCACTGTATATACTATATACACACACTACTGATGTATGATCATCACTGTATATACTATATACACACTACTGATGTATGATCATCACTGTATATACTATATACACACACTACTGATGTATGATCATCACTGTATATACTATATACACACACTACTGATGTATGATCATCACTGTATATACTATATACACACACTACTGATGTATGATCATCACTGTATATACTATATACACACACTACTGATGTATGATCATCACTGTATATACTATATACACACACTACTGATGTATGATCATCACTGTATATACTATATACACACACTACTGATGTATGATCATCACTGTATATACTATATACACACACTACTGATGTATGATCATCACTGTATATACTATATACACACACTACTGATGTATGATCATCACTGTATATACTATATACACACACTACTGATGTATGATCATCACTGTATATACTATATACACACACTACTGATGTATGATCATCACTGTATATACTATATACACACACTACTGATGTATGATCATCACTGTATACACTATATACACACACTACTGATGTATGATCATCACTGTATATACTATATACACACACTACTGATGTATGATCATCACTGTATATACTATATACACACACTACTGATGTATGATCATCACTGTATATACTATATACACACACTACTGATGTATGATCATCACTGTATATACTATATACACACACTACTGATGTATGATCATCACTGTATATACTATATACACACACTACTGATGTATGATCATCACTGTATATACTATATACACACTACTGATGTATGATCATCACTGTATATACTATATACACACACTACTGATGTATGATCATCACTGTATATACTATATACACACACTACTGATGTATGATCATCACTGTATATACTATATACACACACTACTGATGTATGATCATCACTGTATATACTATATACACACTACTGATGTATGATCATCACTGTATATACTATATACACACACTACTGATGTATGATCATCACTGTATATACTATATACACACTACTGATGTATGATCATCACTGTATATACTATATACACACTACTGATGTATGATCATCACTGTATATACTATATACACACACTACTGATGTATGATCATCACTGTATATACTATATACACACTACTGATGTATGATCATCACTGTATATACTATATACACACACTACTGATGTATGATCATCACTGTATATACTATATACACACTACTGATGTATGATCATCACTGTATATACTATATACACACACTACTGATGTATGATCATCACTGTATATACTATATACACACACTACTGATGTATGATCATCACTGTATATACTATATACACACTACTGATGTATGATCATCACTGTATATACTATATACACACTACTGATGTATGATCATCACTGTATATACTATATACACACACTACTGATGTATGATCATCACTGTATATACTATATACACACACTACTGATGTATGATCATCACTGTATATACTATATACACACAACTACTGATGTATGATCATCACTGTATATACTATATACACACACTACTGATGTATGATCATCACTGTATATACTATATACACACACTACTGATGTATGATCATCACTGTATATACTATATACACACACTACTGATGTATGATCATCACTGTATATACTATATACACACTACTGATGTATGATCATCACTGTATATACTATATACACACACTACTGATGTATGATCATCACTGTATATACTATATACACACTACTGATGTATGATCATCACTGTATATACTATATACACACACTACTGATGTATGATCATCACTGTATATACTATATACACACACTACTGATGTATGATCATCACTGTATATACTATATACACACACTACTGATGTATGATCATCACTGTATATACTATATACACACACTACTGATGTATGATCATCACTGTATATACTATATACACACACTACTGATGTATGATCATCACTGTATATACTATATACACACACTACTGATGTATGATCATCACTGTATATACTATATACACACACTACTGATGTATGATCATCACTGTATATACTATATACACACACTACTGATGTATGATCATCACTGTATATACTATATACACACACTACTGATGTATGATCATCACTGTATATACTATATACACACTACTGATGTATGATCATCACTGTATATACTATATACACACACTACTGATGTATGATCATCACTGTATATACTATATACACACACTACTGATGTATGATCATCACTGTATATACTATATACACACTACTGATGTATGATCATCACTGTATATACTATATACACACACTACTGATGTATGATCATCACTGTATATACTATATACACACTACTGATGTATGATCATCACTGTATATACTATATACACACACTACTGATGTATGATCATCACTGTATATACTATATACACACACTACTGATGTATGATCATCACTGTATATACTATATACACACACTACTGATGTATGATCATCACTGTATATACTATATACACACACTACTGATGTATGATCATCACTGTATATACTATATACACACTACTGATGTATGATCATCGCTGTATATACTATATACACACACTACTGATGTATGATCATCACTGTATATACTATATACACACACTACTGATGTATGATCATCACTGTATATACTATATACACACTACTGATGTATGATCATCACTGTATATACTATATACACACACTACTGATGTATGATCATCACTGTATATACTATATACACACTACTGATGTATGATCATCACTGTATATACTATATACACACACTACTGATGTATGATCATCACTGTATATACTATATACACACACTACTGATGTATGATCATCACTGTATATACTATATACACACACTACTGATGTATGATCATCACTGTATATACTATATACACACTACTGATGTATGATCATCACTGTATATACTATATACACACACTACTGATGTATGATCATCACTGTATATACTATATACACACACTACTGATGTATGATCATCACTGTATATACTATATACACACACTACTGATGTATGATCATCACTGTATATACTATATACACACACTACTGATGTATGATCATCGCTGTATATACTATATACACACTACTGATGTATGATCATCACTGTATATACTATATACACACACTACTGATGTATGATCATCACTGTATATACTATATACACACACTACTGATGTATGATCATCACTGTATATACTATATACACACACTACTGATGTATGATCATCACTGTATATACTATATACACACACTACTGATGTATGATCATCACTGTATATACTATATACACACACTACTGATGTATGATCATCACTGTATATACTATATACACACACTACTGATGTATGATCATCACTGTATATACTATATACACACACTACTGATGTATGATCATCACTGTATATACTATATACACACACTACTGATGTATGATCATCACTGTATATACTATATACACACACTACTGATGTATGATCATCACTGTATATACTATATACACACTACTGATGTATGATCATCACTGTATATACTATATACACACTACTGATGTATGATCATCACTGTATATACTATATACACACACTACTGATGTATGATCATCACTGTATATACTATATACACACACTACTGATGTATGATCATCACTGTATATACTATATACACACACTACTGATGTATGATCATCGCTGTATACACTATATAACACACTACTGATGTATGATCATCACTGTATATACTATATACACACACTACTGATGTATGATCATCACTGTATATACTATACACACACACTACTGATGTATGATCATCACTGTATATACTATATACACACACACTACTGATGTATGATCATCACTGTATATACTATATACACACACTACTGATGTATGATCATCACTGTATATACTATATACACACTACTGATGTATGATCATCACTGTATATACTATATACACACACTACTGATGTATGATCATCACTGTATATACTATATACACACACACTACTGATGTATGATCATCACTGTATATACTATATACACACACTACTGATGTATGATCATCACTGTATATACTATATACACACTACTGATGTATGATCATCACTGTATATACTATATACACACACTACTGATGTATGATCATCACTGTATATACTATATACACACACTACTGATGTATGATCATCACTGTATATACTATATACACACACTACTGATGTATGATCATCACTGTATATACTATATACACACTACTGATGTATGATCATCACTGTATATACTATATACACACACACTACTGATGTATGATCATCACTGTATATACTATATACACACACTACTGATGTATGATCATCACTGTATATACTATATACACACACTACTGATGTATGATCATCACTGTATATACTATATACACACACTACTGATGTATGATCATCACTGTATATACTATATACACACACTACTGATGTATGATCATCACTGTATATACTATATACACACACTACTGATGTATGATCATCACTGTATATACTATATACACACTACTGATGTATGATCATCACTGTATATACTATATACACACACACTACTGATGTATGATCATCACTGTATATACTATATACACACACTACTGATGTATGATCATCACTGTATATACTATATACACACACTACTGATGTATGATCATCACTGTATATACTATATACACACACTACTGATGTATGATCATCACTGTATATACTATATACACACACTACTGATGTATGATCATCACTGTATATACTATATACACACACTACTGATGTATGATCATCACTGTATATACTATATATACACACTACTGATGTATGATCATCACTGTATATACTATATACACACACACTACTGATGTATGATCATCACTGTATATACTATATACACACACTACTGATGTATGATCATCACTGTATATACTA